>NW_017698228.1:0-2766 GCF_001879085.1 Nicotiana attenuata | reverse complement strand
AAATACAGACTCGATTATCTAGGAATACATCAAAGCTTCAAATCCTGAGGCCCGCGGGGCATCTCCCGGCATCGCCGCGGGCCTGCGTGCGAGACCCTTTTGCAACTGATCCAAATCATTCATGACCCGGTGGACGAATATCATCACGAAAGCAAAGAACGTGGTACGACCCATCCGCTCACCAGCTTGGCACTTCATGATAATGTAATTGGCAATGTTTCTGATTCGTTCCCTGATTTGGCCCTTTTCTTGGAGCAGCCGACTTATCTGTTGGGTACGAGCCTCTACTACCTGAGAATCCTGGAGGTGAAGGTCTTGTAACAATTTTATTTCCTTTTCCATCTCAGCGACTAACCCATAATACTGTTCTCTCTCGGCCCGAAATTCTTTGTCCTGCCGAGCAGTCTTTTCTTCAAGAGTATTCATTTTTCTTTTCATGTTAGCAATGGTTCCCTCATAGTTCTTCTTCGTTTGTTGTACAAACTGGGCCCTTTCCTTGGTCTTCTTTGCCCATTGTGCCCGAAGCTTTGCCACGCTTCCCTCGGATTTTTCTAATTCCTCCTGACATTCCAGAACTTGTTTCTTCAAACCCTTTATCAATCTTTCATCGGATAGACTCCTTTCCCGATTCCTGGCATCTATTTTCATTTGCTGAATTTGGGCTTTGAGAGCTTCATTCTCCTGACCAGTTTCTTCTTATCACCTTCATAGGCGGCGGCTTGCAAAGTGTTTTCAAATCGGAGTTCCTGAACCCGTTTTTCCAGTGCTCCTATTCGGGCCCTATACTCTTTTTCCTTAGCTAACCAATCCCACTGCACCTGAGCCTCGTTAGTGAACTGTTGCACATGTGGCCTTTTGGCGGGTCTCTCGGGAATCTGGAATCTCTTACCAAACCAGACCAAGTATTTGGGATCTGCCTCACCATTGGCTCGGTCCTGCACTATAGTCTTGGGTTCAAGGTATCTGCAATCATTCCAAATCTTTCGGATTCTGCCTTCAAGGAATGCAGCTTTCCGGTCGAACTCGATGACTTGCTCACTCAAATCTTCATCGTTGTGCACTGTCTGGAATCTTCCAAATTGCCGCAGAACTCGGTAAGGAGCATAAGGTTGTATGCTTCGAATACCCATCAAAAGAATATAAGGGACCTCCGCTGAGGTGTATACAACTTCAGTAGCAGGGAGCCATCCATAAGCCCATTCAACTTTATCTGCGGTCAAGGATCTTAAGCATGACGACCAAGCCTCAGTACCCTCAGGGAATTCAATACCTGTCACCCGAGTCTCAAATTCTGCAATACAACTCAATCCAGTCAAACCGTAGTTCATATAGCCTGTGCGGTGACAGAGGTGTTCCTGTATCCACAATTGTAAGAGTAAATTGCAACCTTGAAAGAATTTCTCCCCTTCCCGACATTTTGTCAAAGCTCGGTACATTTCTGCTACAATCAGGGGAATCAGCGTGCTAGTAGGCTTTTTCGTGGCAACATCTAGCATCCCTACCAGGCCAAGGTCTATGTGACCGTCTTTCCTCGGACAAACCACCACTCCCAGAAAGGCTACCATGAAAGCTAATCCCCGTCGCGCTTCCCATTTGTCTTTATTTCCAGCATGTGTCAATCCTGTGTTAGGTTCCTCGAAACCTTTGGGGTTAGCGTACCGGTGATATAAGAAATGCAGTGTACAACACCCTTCCGCCAGATGCAGGTCTTGAATATCCCGACTGACGTTCAATAAATCCAATAACCTATGAAGAGTTACCGGTCGTGGGGCAAGTGGGTATCTACCTCGGAGATTCCCGTTGAGACCGGCGTATCCGGCAATCTCTTCCAATGTAGGTGTGAGTTCAAAATCGGAAAATCGGAATACATTACGGGTCGGATCCCAGAATGGTATCAATGCCTCAATAATATCTTTCCTTGGTTGGATGTTTAGCAAATCAACGAGACCACCCAAACTTTTGACCACGGTATCTCGGCTTCCTTTTCCCAAATCACGCCGCCACATGTGAAGTTTCAAAGGGATCTCGCTCAGGACTGAGAAGGTTTCGATGTTACTTGAATCCATCCTGCACATTTATTAGGGGATTTTAATGACTTATTTTGAAAAAGGCTATTTGTGCAAAAAGTCTTTATTTAGAAGGCAGGACTTGGATTTGCAAATACAGCCTTTCAGCACTTCTAGGAAGAAGATTTTAAGGTTGTGCCCGCAAACCATTAAAAATGACTCAGGGTGGCTATTCTTGCAAAAGCAGCCTTCCGGCGCCCTTTTGGGAATATTCGGCTTATTTTTAGAGAGGAATGGCATCACCCGACTTAAAAAGTTAAAAGTTGACATTTTGGCTATTTTGCAAAAAGGGAGGTTGGACCCGACGAGGGTTGCCTACGTATCTCACATCCGGTGAGAATCAAACCGGCGTAGTTCGGGCAGATTGAACCTAACTATAGTTGTTTTTTTTTTTGAAAATAAGACTCTTTTGTTTTTGTTGGCAAATGCACTATTTCTGAAAGCAAGATTCTTTTTTTTTTCTTATATTTTCTTTTTCAATGGCAAATAAACAAACTAATTTGAAAATAAAACTCTTTTTGGTTTTCTTTTCCATTTGGTAAACAAAACAACTAAAACCAACTATTTTTTCTTTCATTTTCAAAATCCGGCAGCATTTCGGCACTACTTGGACATTGGTTTACTACAACAAGTGGTCACCCTCACGTAGTCCTGACACTGCTTATTTCATAATTCACTCATTTAGACAAGCCGGTCAACA
>NW_017698227.1:0-2766 GCF_001879085.1 Nicotiana attenuata | reverse complement strand
CCTGTACCTCCTCAATGATTGCCAATTCTTTACCCTGCACATCCCCTGATCCTGCTTCTTCCAATGCTGCAAACTTATTTGATGTCTGCACCTGTTTACTGTTGGGAACTACTGACTTCTTCTGTTGTACTGGTACCATTTCTTGGCCACTTTTTATCACTCCCTCAGTCAGATTTTCTTTTGCTTTTCCTCTACTGTCCCTTACCTCTTTCCATTGAGTAGTTGAATTTCCAACAACCTTTCCACTTGATAAGATCATTAACGGGGCTGATCCTCTACCTTGCTGATTATTAACTCCCTTTTCAACTGTTGTATTAACCTTATGTTCTGCAGTATTACTTACCATTAGTTCAGGATGTATCCTCCAGCATTCCATCATGTCATGTCCTTGCAACTTGCACTCCTTACAATACTTTGGAAGGTAGTCATACTTTATAGTTACCCATTCAGTTCTTACCTCTCCTGAATCCTCATTCACTATGTCCATTCTAACCTTCTTAGGAAGGTCAGCCAAAAGATCAACCAACACTTTCACACGAGCACAACTGGGCCTTGTTTTGTTCACAGTAGCCAAGTCAAGATGAAGTGGCTTACCAACTGCTGAAGCTAAAGAAAACAAGCATTCTTTCACAAAGTATGTTGGCAATAGATTAGGGAATGATATCCAAGCCATTACTTTAGGTGTCTCCTCTCCAACTTTAAATTTTGCATCATAAATAAGGGTTCTCAACTGATATTCATCACCACGCTTATCCTTAACATAATAAACGCCTTTTGATGAAAAATCAACAAAGTCTTGCCATAGTATCAATCTAACCAATATGTGCCTATCTCTTAAATAGCCAATATTACATTCACCTTTAATACCACATTGCATGGGAACAATGCGACGAAGTTCATTAAGATCTGGCCATCCATATGAAAACTTGCATACAACTGCGTATTGTAATCCCTCGATCACGTTCATGCGATCAACTTCTGCTTCTGTAAAGCAAACTGTTGGTTGACCTTGAAAGAAAGTGGCTCGCCTAAGTGCAATTGGTTCTACTGCTGTTGATCGATCTTGCATGGCAGCATTACTCAACGTGGGTTTAACTGCTTTAGCATAGTTCATAGTTTGTGGGTCGTTTGCGGTTGTTGAGGGCTGGGAATTTTTATTACTGGTTGTAGGAGGTTGGGAAGTATTGGGAGGGGGCTGACCAGCCGGAGTAACAGGCTGGCCGCCGGCCGGCGAGGCCATGGCAGCAGTGGTATGCTTTCTCTCTCTAAAAATCGCCCGCTTTCTAGAGAGAAGGCAGAGCAAAAACGGGGTTTTTGTTTTTCCGGGTTTTTTTTTGGTTTAGGGTTTTTTTTTTTTTTAAGCAAATCCACTAGGCAGGAGCCTAGGGCTAATTTTTATATATATAAATAAAGAACAAACAAGCTGTCATGAATTCGTACTTAAAGTACGAAAAGTGTAAAAATTGAACTACTACATAAATCCTATTATCAAAATTGAGTATAATACTCAAAAATGATAGTACACATTGCCTCCTAAAATTTATTAAAATGAAGCTACTAAGTAAAATAGTACTAGTCCATGTAACTATAATTCCGAAATGACCAAGATCCAAATCGTCAAGACCATATAACATTGTCCGATTTTGCTCATTGAATCTGCAACCAAACACGCCTCTGTTTTGCAGAAATAGCCTCCCCTTTGCAACACCAACCAAAGTACACAACCTAATGAATTGAATAAATAGCCACATATGTAAATGGCTATTCATACAACTCCAATCTGCCCGAAGTAGCCTAAATAGTCTCCACCTTGCACCACCAGCCAAATTACTCATCTTATTAAATTCAACGAATAGCCACATATATGTAAACCATATACAGTGGCTATTTATATAATCCAATAATGCCACATTGCCAAACCAGCCCCTATATGCATCTGCCGGCCCAACAGAACCAGCCCAACTGAAAAACGTATTGCATTGATAGCCACCGCCCAAACCATTATATTCATGTGAATAGCCACCTTTAATCTCCAGCCTTAACAATTGCACAAGTGACCTCATTTTTACCCCTCTCTTCACCCAACGCGTGCACCTGTATATACCCCACCATTTCATTATACACCGACAATTCCCACTACCCATTACATATTCCCAATACCTATCCTCTCTCCACAGACTCCTCAGTTCCTCCTGAAGCTTCTCTAGGTAATGTCGCCTCTCTCTCTCTTTCATTTGAGTTGTATCTTCTTCATTTCTGCTCAAAACTACTGTTCTAACTTCATTTCTGCTTTGTATCTTCATGAATCTACTCGAATCTGTATACCTCTTCTGATGGAAGTGATTTTGTACCTCTTGCTTCTTCCGCCTAGCTACTACATCTACTGTGAAGGCCTTGTAGCACACGCCTAGGTAATATCTATTCTCTTTTTCTTTCTTTTGTTCTTTTTCTTCTTCATCCTCGCTCCAGCATATTGTACTAACTCTATTTCTTCCTTGAATCTTCATGCATGTACTTGAATCCGTATGTCCTGCGTTGTGGAAGTACATTCGAAACTCATAAATCATCTGTCCAGCTGCTGAAAATACCCAAAAGCACACACCCTCTGGTATCAATACATCTCCTTGCTGACCATCTAAATAGAAGCCTGTAAAAACTCTGGTTGAATTTGTAAAATCGTTTCCTTTGTAACTTGTATTTAGGACACTCCATGTATGTAGATCAATAATTTCTCTTTTTTCTTAGTCTATTCTTTACACGTATGCA
>NW_017698226.1:0-2767 GCF_001879085.1 Nicotiana attenuata | reverse complement strand
GTTGTTATGTTGAATCTCTAGGAGAGAAGGCAGATTCCCTAGGTACTTGCGGACGAGTGTTTGATCACTAGAATGGAGGTCGTTCCACCAATTCAGTAGCCTTGGATGAATGTTGGTTACCATGCCAAATCTGGGGATCTCGTGCCTCATTTTCTGTAAAACAGAGTGTTAGGCCCTTACCCCCACCAGACTTGACTATTTAAATCAATAATTAGCATAGCAAAGCACTTAAGTTCTCCAAATAAATGCACAGAACGTGGAGGTGTCCGTTTGGGTTTCAAGGAAACCCGGTGGACTTTGGACAAGGCTATCTTAATGAGTCATTATGTGGACAACATAACTGACTCAGCTAGGTTTGACCATGATGCATGTACAGTTTAACGGAGTAAGGTTTCTATCTTGAAGTGCTAGACTGGTACCCTTGAGCGGACAACTCAAGCGGGAAAGGCACGGAACCGTCGACTACACCGTTGATCGACTGGTTTCACCGCAAATATGCCTTTGCCAAATTTAGGGGGTGGTAGTATTAGAAGTGCGCAACTACTCATTATAAGCGTTGCTATAGTATTTGTTTGGCACGAGTGGAATATGATGTTGAAGATGCAGTTTACAAGGATGAAACAAATTGACATGTATTTTCACGTTCATACAATAAAGTTTACAATGATTGCTCAGAAATTACAACAGTATTGATGGAAAAGCACTAAATGAAAGTAATTAAAGAAAAAGAAACAAAGAAACAAGTTAGTTTCAAATAAAGACATTAAACAAAAGCAATAAAAGAAAGCAATAAAGTCACGTATAGCATGCAATGGTAAAAGACTAAAGAAGTCCCCAGCAGAGTCGTCATGCTGTCGACGCCCCCTTTTTTTTTCCTCGCGGAATCGGGTTCACGATATTTGGAAAGACAACTCTTTTCCCACTTTGGGAATTGGGTTTTTTGAGAGTTTGGAGAGTCACCACCTAATGATTATAGTGCATTAGGACACTTTTAGAAGAATTAAAGATGCAGACCAGAGTTTTGGGTAAGGGCTTGAAATTATCTCGAGGGAAAGGTGTTAGGCACCCCTCAAGATCCACTAGTGTGGTTCCCGACCATGCTACAATTGTGACTTTAGATGTAAATGTAAATAAACAAGTACAAGAAGCACAAAAGCTTAAAAGAAGTGCTGTATTTTAAAGGAGCAATTTTTGTAAAAAAACGTGCAAGTAGAGGAAAAGGTCAAGTACTTAGTGCAAGTAATCCGAAAGATCATGCGAGAAGCAGAAATTGAAAATGCAATAGCTTTAAAGATTCAGAAAATTTTGTTAAACTAATAAAGAAGGAGAAAGGGGTCCTAGGTTTATACATTACATGGATCATTCGCACAACACTGGTACTCAGTTGTACGCGGAGTGTTATCGTGTAATCATCATCTCTATGTCTACCCCTCCCACCCCGTTAAGGTATTAAAGCGCGGAACGGTATCGTTTACTTATCGCATGTTACTACCCGTCCCAATCCTATTAGTCCTGGGGTATTAGGACTTCTAATCCTAAAGGGGAAGAAAGGGATAGGGGCCTTTGTGGAGTTTAAAGGATAAAATTCTAGCTCGACATTCAAAACAAGTATCAAGTAAAAGGGGAGGACAAGCAAGCATACAAGGCTCAAATTAACCCCAGAAGTCAAACAATCATTTAGTTTAGCATGCCTTGACAAATACTGATTTGGTCTTAGATTAAATTAAGCAGCGAGCGGACTGGTTCAACACATGTATTTAAACAGAGAGTCTGCATTAGGCAACTCGGATACAGTTGTCAGGGACTGACCCAATTCATTAATTAGCCAACCTTTGTTTATGAGTTGAAATAAAAACCTAGGTGTAGGATCTATTAATTTCAGGGAAAAAGATGCAAAGAGTTACCAGTAGTTTCAGAAAAGATGCAAGTTGATTTTAGAAAAAGAATTATCAGTTTAAACAAAGAGAAAAGATGCAAACCGACTTTAGAAAAGAGTTACCAGTTGTTTCAGAAAAGATGTAGACTGATTAAAAGGTTTACGAGTTTCGGGGGAGTGAAGATTGGTTATAGGAAAAAGGTTTAACAATTTTAGCGGGTTTTAGAAGTAGAAAATTACCAGTTTTAGTAAAGACACTAGTTCCAGCAATCGATACTGCTTAGGAACGAATGATTCTATTAAAGACGAGGTTTCCTATAGGCATGCTTTCTTTACGTTTACCGATTTTAACACCCTTTCATGACATTAATAGGAGTCTTATACACATGATGTCTATATGCAACTTTGTTATTGAGCCTATAAACGGTTTGCCTAATGACATTTGTATATGCAGAAATGCAAGAGCCTATAGAAATGATCTCTATATGTGTCATTACAGAACATGAATGTTAAATCCTATAGACATGCTTTCTAGGTGACTGAATCAGTATTAAAGACCCTATAAGAAGGATTTTTAGTTTGAATAAAAATCCTAATTCATGATTTCTACCCCTTGGATGCAAGAAAGGTAAAGACCCCTCCCACACCCTTTTACTATACTCCTCGAGTTTCATACAAAATTATTACAACCCAATGAATCAAACTGGAAATTAAAAGATACATCAAAAGCTAACAGCTAGATCCGAGTAGCCTAATTCAACCTTAATGTCTAATAACATGCGACTGAGCCACTTCCGGGATCCAGATTTCCAAAGCCTTCTCTTTATCCAAGGTGTTTCAAAGTTCCAAGGAATATATAGTAGATGTGAACCTATACTAACTTTAAAAATA
>NW_017698225.1:0-2767 GCF_001879085.1 Nicotiana attenuata | reverse complement strand
AATAGAAATGGGCTGCGTGCCTGGGGCCAGATCGATACAGAAATCAATATCCCTGTCGAGTGGCATACCCAGCAGGTCTGAAGGGAAAACCTCGGGAACTCCCGAACAATAGGAACAGAGCCAATAGAAGGAACCTCTGTGCTGGAATCGCGAACATATGCCAGATAAGCTAAACACCCCTTCTCGACCATGCGTCGAGCCTTTACATGTGAAATAACACTGCGGGTGGCATGTCCTGGGGTCCCTCTCCACTCCAATCGGGGCAAATCTGGCAAAGCCAAGGTCACGGTCTTGGCGTGACAATCCAAGATAGCATGATACGGGGGCAACCAATCCATCCCTAATATAACGTCGAAACCCACCATGTCTAAGAGCAATAGATCAACACGAGTCTCAAGACCCTCAAATACTACCACACAGGAACGATGAACTCGGTCGACCACTATAAAATCACCCACTGGTGTAGATACATAAACAGGGATACCCAAAGCATCACTAGGCATAGCCAGGCAGGGTGCAAAATAAGACGACACATATAAATACGTAGACTCAGGGTCAAATAGCACTGAAGCATCTCTAATACAAATCAGAATGGTACCTGTAATGTCTGCACCCGAAGACTCAGCCTCTGGCCTAGCTGCTGGCTCGCCTCTACCTCTGGCAACCTGAACTCCACCTCTAAGACCTCTACCTCCACCTCTAACACCTCTGCCACCGCCTCTAGCTGGCTGGGCAGGCTGTGGAACCTCCGGTGCCTGAATCATAGCACGAGAACTCTGATGCTGAAAGCTGCCATAAACTCGAGGGCAATATCTGACAATGTGCCTCGGATCACCACAAGCATGGCAAGACCTCGTCTGCTGGGGCTGAGCACCCCTCAACCTCGGGCAAACCCTCTTGAGATGACCATACTCGCCACACTCATAACATCCACGCGACTGCTGAGGGAACTGAGGCTGACCCTGTCGACCTGAATGACCACCTGAAGTACCATGAGTGACATGGGGAGCTGACTGAAAGGGCCTAGGAGAACGGCCTCTACCATAAGTACCTTTACCTCCAGACGAGGTACCACTGAATCTGCCTGCATGACGGGGCCTCTTATCCGGCCTATGACCGCCTCCCTGTGGCAGGACCACCTCAACTCTACGGCCCACATTGGCCGCCTCCTGAAAAGTGATCTCACTCCCGGCCTGAGCCACTGTACCCGGCTGATCTGCCACCGCTAGCTGAACTCCTGGAAGCAAACCCGCTCGAATGACACTCTCCACGAAGCCTACCAATCGGACTAGAGCGTCCTGAAAGAACTGGGATGGCAATGAACCCCTCTGGGACCTGAGCTGGGCCCACCGGGACTGCTGGGGCTGGAACCTCCTCCTCCAAATCAACTTGAGGCTCCGCCACTGGGGCTGCTGCTGGGGGCTCGGACTGCTGCGCGGTAGAAGAGGAAGCACGTGTTCTCTCCATCTGCGGAGGAACAGAATAGAAATTCAATCGGTACTTGAAATAAAAAATAGAACCGCACGACAAGAAAGAACAAATGTGAAACTTTCCTAACTCTGTAGCCTCTGAGGGATAAATACAGACGTCTCCGTACCGATCCCTCAGACTCTACCGAGTTTGTCCGTGAGTTGTGAGACCTATATAACCTAGAGCTCTGATACCAACTTGTCACGACCCGGATTTTTCCACCCTCAGGAGTCGTGATGGCGCCTACTAATAGGAGCTAGGCAAGCCAATCACCAATTACCTCTTTTAGCGAACATCAACAGTATTAACATTAATAACACGTTTAACAATAAAGCGAAAGTCTCAAATAAAATTTACTAAAAGAAACGCGGAAGTTTAACAATCCTCTACCCAAGACTGGTGTCACAACACTCACGAACGTCTAGAGACTACTAAATACAAGGTTTGAATGAATCATAAAGCTGTCTGCTACGGTGCAACGATAACAAACTGAATAAAATAGAAAGGACTCCGGGCCTGCGGACGTCAGCAAGGCTACCTCGAATGTCCCTGGACTGGAAACTCGCTCCCAGAATGCTACTGCTACTCAAATGCTGCTCCAACACCTGGATCTGTGCAAAAAGATGCACAGAGTGTAGTATCAGCACAACCGACCCCATGTGCTGGTAAGTGCCTGGCCTAACCCCGGCGAAGTAGTGACGAGGCTAGACCGGACTACCAAACAAACCTGTGCAGTTCAAATATATATATATATATATATACGCAATAGAAGAGAATACAGAAATTTAACAAGTCAAGAGGGAGGGGAGCATGCTGTAGGGGCTGTAGCAATTTAGAATACAAGGTCAATAAATAAGGAATGAAACGGTACAACTACAAAGTCAACGAGAGTGATAATCAAAACATGGCACGGAATGTCCCTTCGTGTATTACTAATCAAAACATGACACGGAATGTTCCTTCGTGCAATAATAATCGAAACATGGCACGGAATGTTCCTTCGTGCAATAATAATCAAAACATGGCACGGAATGTTCCTTCGTGCAATAATAATCAAAACATGGCACGGAATGTTCCTTCGTGCATAATAATCAAAACATGGCACAGAATGTTCCTTCGTGCATAATAATCAAAACATGGCACGGAATGTTCCTTCGTGCAATAATAATCAAAACATGGCACGGAATGTTCCTTCGTGCAATAATAATCAAAACATGGCACGGAATGTTCCTTCGTGCAATAATAATCAAAACATGGCACGGAATGTTCCTTCGTGCATTAATAATCAAACATGGCA
>NW_017698224.1:0-2768 GCF_001879085.1 Nicotiana attenuata | reverse complement strand
ATTTTACAGAAATTTCGGCAGAGTTTCCTTTGTAACTAGGACTATCCACCTGCCAGGGAACCACCAAAACCATCCTAAAAACACATCCACAACTCGACAAAGCACCATAATGTATATATCAATAACACGAATCTCAGCAGTACAAGCACTACACTATCACGATGATACGTGGGCATGGTCTGCACATTTTTAAATCACAACACCTAGAAGGTACTTTTCAAATCAAAACCAACTGCTATACCATCAAGAGAAAATACCTTATTTCCACAACACTCTCGGCTTTCAATGTGGCCTCTTATGCTTACAGGCCTTGCTATAACACATTCACGGGAACAACCCCAACCTCCAAACTTATCTAACAAGGATGACGACTAGATACCTCACATAAGCTAACTATCCATTAACTTCACCTTCAATAATTTCCACCAAAATGATGCACAAGGGATTTCCGGCTACCTTCTTAGACATAGACATATGAAAACACTGAATACATGGAGAACAACGATGGGGAAACATCATACTCATAGCGCGGCCTAATGTGAACTACACTTATTTCATCTTCATTATCAATTCACGTAACATCTTCAGGGGGAAAATATTGGGAACAACCTATTTGCCCTCCTAAATTCTAGATCTCTACGCGAACACACACGCTAAACCTTTGATGACCTTCAACGATTACACCAAGATGTGCTAAATAAATTGACCATAAAATTACCTACTGAATGTATGTGATCACAGGGTGACTTTGACACGTTTGAACCTTTAATACCAAATAGATCCAATACAGTAAGGAGCAGCGGAGTTCAAGATTGGGCTGGAATTATTCAGGAATCCATTTATGCGCCGAGCAGAGTATTTCATGAGGTTACATACTAAGAGACACGAGGATTTCTATTAATGATGCTGACATGGTTTAGTCCAGGTGACTACATCAATTATTAGACAAATAAGGCATAGGGGTAACTCGTACATCGGCAATAGGAACCATTAAGGAGGAATATTCAAGCACGTGACCCAGTCATCTTCTAGAGTGTAGGGAAAATCCGTTTATTAATAATGAGAATACTCTGGCACCTTGAATGCGATATGGGTTTCAAAATACATGAAGTTGAATTACACTCTTAACATTAACTGACACAAGGAATCTATGCCACAAGCCCTTGAGGATGAAAAGAAGTTGAACACTTATGAGATTATCACATTTCAGACAGCTTAACCCTTCCTGATAATTGATCATATATGAGAGAACTAAAGATACGACCACTTGTCTTCCAAATCAATATGCTCATGTTATGTGCAAAAATCTTAAGGCATCTAATCTTAACCTTTCACGAGTGAAACCACATAGCATAGGACATCCTACCATATGGGTGAAATCATGTATTGGTTAGAGGAGTTCCAATGGTTGACGTAATGCCCCGGGAAGAAAGACAATTAAAACTCATATCCTTCTTAAGAAGGTGGAATGTCAGGGGTAGCAAAATTTCCTGCACATGACAATGACATTGTCAATAATCCTAGAAGCCGAGTGAGCAGAAGGCCACGTAACCCATCCAATCCGACCCATTTAAGACATTTTAAAAGGGGACATACTTTGGTTTGAAATCATGGCAATTTAAGCCTGAATTTTAAGAAAAATCATTACTTTTGAAACCCTTGAGACAAGCCCTCGTAGTCCTAGAAAATCGTCAACAATGGGAAGAAAATACTTAAAACTATTACGAGTTGGTATAAAACAAGGCCTCAAAGTGCCCACATGGATAAGTTTGAAAGAATGAGACGTCTTAATGCATTTATCGGGGAAAAGTAACCTAGGTTATCTAGTCACATGGACAAGTAGAGCAGGTAGATGATTGTTTAGGAGAATGAGATAGTTTTCACATAACGGTTGCAAGCAACTGAAGCAAAAGAAGTTAAAGAAGTTGAAAGTTGGGAAGAAAGCAATTTTAAAGTTCTGAAAATAAACAAGTAAAAGGAAGGTTTTTACGTAATTGATGCAAGTAATTGAAGTAAAAGAAAAGTTAAAGAAACTGAAAATTGAGCTGTTTCTTTTTTTAAAAAAAAAGAAATTCTGAAAGATTAAACAAGTAAAGGGAAGGGGGGTCCTAGGTTTATAAATAATATGGATCACCCCACACAATACCCGGTAACCGTTTATACACGTGGTGTTATCGCATGGTCATCATATCCATATCTACCCTTTCCCACCCTGTTAAGGTATTAAAGCACATAATAGTCTCGTTACTTATTGCATGCTATTACCCGTCCCAATCCTATCAGTCCGGAGGCATTTGGGACTACTAGTCCTAAAGGGGGAGGGAGATTTGGGGCTTTTCAGAGTTTAAAAGGATAAAATTCTAAGGTGACAAACAAAAACACATAAAGCAGATATGGGAAACACATAACAGTTAAAAAGGCTCAGACAGGCCTCCTCACTTAAAGACAGATTGTTTAGCATGTCTTGCACGTACTTGTTATGGTCTGAATTGACTACAAACGTTAAGGCAGGGTGATTTATCACATATTTTTATATAAGAAGTCCGAATTAGGCCTGCCTGCTGGTTGTAATTATCAAAGATTGGTGCAGTTGATTAATTACTTAATGGCTTGCCTAGGTGAAACATATAGGCATGATATCTAATAATGCAGGAGTACACTGATTTTAAAAAAGGCTTGCTGATTATAGAAAAACATAAGTTCTGCGACTATTGGGTATCGTTACCACTGATTTTAGACTTGTTGACGATTCAGATTCAGCTGGTTAC
>NW_017698223.1:0-2768 GCF_001879085.1 Nicotiana attenuata | reverse complement strand
GTTGTGAGCGGGCAATGGGTTATTAGTCACATTCGGGGCTTCTTCATCCCTCAACACTATTTTCCCTTGTTCAATCAAATCTTCCACAGCCTTCTTCAATGTCCAGCAGTTATCAGTACTATGCCCTTCGGCTCCTGAATGGTAAGCACAATGGACCCCTCGTTGATAAGATGAAGACTCGGGGTTTTGCCTGTTTTGGGGAATAGGCTGCAGCAAATTCATCTGAACGAGTTTCGGGAACAAACTGGAATAAGGTTCACCGATCGGTGTAAAATTTGGTCTCTTGGGCGGTTCTCGGGGACGAAAGTTATTCTGCGGTGGTCGGGGATTATATTGGTTCTGGTAAGGAGGTTGATTTCTTTGGAATGGAGGTGGATTTCGGTTAGCTTGTGGTTGCGGTCGGCCGAAAGGTTGTGCATTCATGACTGCATAAGGTGCAGGAGCATAGGCCATACCAGTATGAGGGTAATAGTGTTGAGGGGTTCTTTCAGAGAACACCGGTCTAGGAGCCCGATACCTTCTTCCCTCCGAGGCCACCATCACTGTTTCTTCTTTCTTTCTTCCTTTGGCCATTCCTCCAGACCCGCCTTGGATGGCTTGGGAGGTGGCCCTTATGGCTGACTGGCTCAAGATTCTACCCGTTTTTAACCCATTCTCTACCATCTCTCCGATTTTTATTGCCTCGGCGAAAGGTTTACCCATGGCGGACATCATATTCTGAAAATAGTCTGCTTCCTGGGCTTGGAGGAAAACAGTGACCATCTCTACCTCATCCATTGGAGGTTTCACTCTCGACGCCTGTTCGCGCCACTTAATTGCATATTCACGGAAGCTTTCTGAAGGCTTCTTCTTAAGATTTGCCAAAGAGTTCCTGTCCGGCGCGATGTCTATGTTGTACTGAAATTGTCGAACAAAGTCTCGGGCCAGATCATCCCAAATATGCCAACGCGAGGCATCTTGATCCATGTACCATTCTGAAGCGATACCGACCAAGCTTTCTCCAAAATATGCCATCAATAGCTCTTCTTTGCCACCGGCCCCCCGTAACTGATTGCAATACTTCTTTAGGTGAGCAATGGGGTCACCGTGTCCGTCATACTTCTCAAATTTTGGTGTTTTGAACCCTGACGGCAAGTGTACATGAGGGAACATACATAGATCCGTGTATGAGACACTCTTTTGCCCGCTCAATCCTTGCATGTTTTTCAAGCTCTGCTCGAGGCTTCTCATTCTCTTTGCCATTTCATCCTGCTCTGGGTCTTTGGGGGTTTTGTCCTGCCCTGGTGTAAGCTCGTATGGGGGTGGCTGAGAGTAATTATATGTGGGATATTGAGTAGGATCTGACGGAAATACAGGATTTTGGAATGTGAATGCTGAGGGATCAAAGGCAGGACTTGGCAGCGAAGGTTGTGTTGTAGCAGGACATGGTGGAGCAGTGAAGATGTTAGGAACCGCTCCCGCTGGGAACACCTGGGGGCGAACCTCAGAAGGCATTCCAACGAAATGAGCGGTCATGGTAGGTTGCCCAAAAGGGGTAGGGGGTGACTGATAGGGACCGTAGTAGCACCTCCAGCTCTAGGGAATAACTCTGGGAATCCGGGAATATTGCTTGGGGGTTCCTTTCCATTGTTCCAAGCATCCCACATTTCCATCAGTCGCAGGCGCAAGATCCGATTTTCTTCAGCTGTAAAAGATTCAGAGGCCGGGACCCCCGAGATGGGGCTATCTTCAGAGATGGGGACTGCGGGCAAAGTCATTTCTGTAGACATTTCCACACTTCCTTTCGATCTGGTAAAGTCTTACCACAACCAACCACCGTTTCTAAAAGCTAGGCTGGAAATCAGCAACACACGGTTAGTTTGAGACAAGTAACAGATAGGTAATCGCACATTGGGGTGTGATGCACCTATACAGTTAAACGGTTGTCTACATGTTTGCACTGGTTGCATGCGTCATCCCGGCTTTTATCTTCTTTTGATTTCCACTCTTTGCTTTTCTTGCTTTTCTTTCTCTTTCTATTCTTTCATTTTTCTTTTCCCTCTTTTTTTTTTTTTTTTTTTGCTTTTCCCTGTTCTTCTGCCATGGTTTTTCTCTCGATTCCTTATTTTCTCTTTTGCGTTTCTTTTCCTCTCTTGTTTTTCTTTTATTTCCTTCCCTCGTGTTTTATTTTTAGGGGATACGGTCGAATCCTATGGAGATTGCCTACGTATCATGACCCCGCATGAATCAGACCAAGCGTAGTTCTTGCAAATAAGGTAAATAAACTAAATCTTTTTTTGAATTTTTGAAAGAAATGCTTTAGAAGGAAAAAGGTAAAATATTTTTATTTTGATTTTTCTTTTTAATTTTTGAAAGAAAGACTTCTACCTTTTCGTTTTATTGAAACTTTGGGAATTTTAGAAGTAAAAAGAAATATATTTGTTTGAATTTTCATTTATTTTCTAAACACGAAAGAAAAATATTTTATTTTTTTTGGATTTTGAAAGTTGCCTCTTAATTTTCGGAAGAGGGACTTTTATGAAAAAGTTTTGGATTGTTGAGCAAAAATATTTTTCGGACTCAATTTTCAAAATTTATATTTTTTTTATATATTTTTATTTATGAAAGAAAGACATCTAAGGAGTACTTTAATGATTTATTTTGACCTAAAAAGAAAAAAAACTGGCTATATTTCCAAAATTTCCTTTATTTAGAAAAAAAAAACAAGGACTTGGTTTCGCAGATACGGCCTTTCAGCACTTCTGGGAGGAAGATTTTAAGGCTGTGCC
>NW_017698222.1:0-2768 GCF_001879085.1 Nicotiana attenuata | reverse complement strand
AGCGGGACCGCAGAAGCGAAAACTGGACTGTTCAGAAGGGTTTTTATTCAATATTTCATCCGCGAGCTTGGGATAATTTCCACCATTGTTGGGCGACCTTGGGAGCTTTTGGCGAGAATTTAAGGGAGTTTTGACTGGGAACCGATTGGAGGTAAGTCCCCTGACTTAAATACATGGGGTTATGATAGATGTAACATGGAAATTGGTTGAAATTCATTAAAAAGGGGTAAAACTAGGGCTTGAGTTTTTTATATTCCAAATTGGGATTTGATAGGTCATTTGAGCTCGGATTTGGGAGTTCTTGGTATGTATGGACTCGTGGCGAGACGAGGAATCCGGTAATGTGAGTTTTGTAATTTTTCGAGAAGCGGGCCCGGGGATTGGGCTTTGCTAGTTTCGAGATTTCTATTATTTCTTGGTTGTTTTCGATTGGGTATTGTTCCCTGGGCATATTGTAATGTATTCGCTCTGATTTTGGTTAGATTCGACGCGCGTGGAGGCCGATTCGAGGGGCAAAGGCATCGCGGGCTAGAGATTTCGCCGGTTCGAGGTGAGTAATGATTGTAAATGATATCCTGAGGGTTTGAAACCCCGGATTTGCACGCCGTAGTGCTATATTGAGGTGACTTGCACGCCAGATAGAGAGCGTGGGGTAGAGCACCGTTGGGGATTGTGACTTGGTTCGTCCCGGTTGTTGATTTTACCGCGTATTTCGCTATGACTTGTTATTTTTCACTAGAACTTGGGCCTATTGCCATATTTGGGGCTTATTGCCGACTGTTTGAACTCCCTATGAGCTATCATCACTGCTTTCCTCACTATTTGAAATATTATTTGAACTCAGTCCATTGTCATTACACTGTTTCATGAACTCAGCTATATTTTTACTCAACCTCGAGTTTTAACTGATATTTGAACTACTGTTTGAGCTGAGCATTATTGTTTCTTTACTGATGCCCGAGGGGCTTATGATTATTTTTGGACTGATTGAGGCCGAGGGCCATATGTGAGGATATGCTGAGTGATGTGAGGAGGCTTTCAGGCCTCGAGTGTATTGTGAGGAGGCTTTCAGGCCTCGAGTGTGCTGTGAGAAGGCTTTCAGGCCTCATGTTGATATGTACAGGCTTTCAGGCCTTATGTTGATATAGCGCTTGGGCTGTAGGAGCCCCTCCGCAGTCGGCACACCCACAGTGAGCGCGGGTACCCATTTAGAATTGGACAGTGGTAACAATGACACGGTCATACGTGTTTTGGTCAGGTAACAATGGCTGACCAGTCAGGTAACAATGGCTGACTAGTGGTAACAATGGCACTGAAACACGCGTTGGGTCAGGTAACAATGACTGACTAGTAACGGAATTCATGCCCGAGGGGCGAACTTTTATGTGTTCATCTTGCATACTTATTTGTATTATTACCTGCTATGTTGTGATATTTGTGCCCGAGGGGCGGATTTTCTGTGTTAATCAGCACTAACTATTTTGAACAGTTTTTCGTAATTATTGAAAGGACCATTTTCAAAAGAGATTTGAACTGAGCCGAAACATTTCTAAAGAGTTCTCTGATTTCACTGTTTTCTCGAAAATTGTACCCGGCTTCTGTACAGCCCGTTGGTTGCTTTACGTGATTTCTTGCTGCTCAGTTATTATTTACTTCTATTACTCACTGAGTTGGAAGTACTCACTTTACTCCCTGCACCTCGCGTGCAGTTGCAGGTATCGTTCACCCGGTAGCGGGTTATTAGCGGATTAAAGGTATTATTATTGTAGCTGAGCAAGGTGACCGCCAGCGTTCGCGGCACCGGATGTTGTCTTTTGTTTTCCAGAAACTTTACTTGTATATATTTATTGGCCTGTAGTTGTGTTAAGGTTTTTTTTAGATGCTCGTGACTTGTGACACCCCGGTCGGGTTGTGTTGGGTTGTACATACTGGTTATTATTGTCGTTAAGCTATATTCACCTATTCGTTTATGTTTAATAAATATTAAAGAGACGATTTGGGTTAGTTGGCTGGCCTTGTCTTCACGAGATGTGCCATCACGACCGAGTTTGGAAATTGGGTCATGACAAGTTGGATCAGAGCCTAGGTTACTAGGTCTCATGAGTCATGAGCAGGTTTAGTAGAGTCTCGCGGATCGGTACGGAGACGTCTGTATTTATCCTCGAGAGGCTGCAGAACCTATTAGGAAAACTTCACATTCTTGGAACTCTTATCGTGCGTACTTGATTCAGATTGAGATATAAGTCCTGAAATTCCTTCCACACGTCTGTATGCACACGTGAGCTCTCAGCGTTATATGCGCCTTGATGTCTTGTGATTCCCCGATCGAGGGGCGAGAGGTAATCTGTGTGAGTATGATGGGCCAGTCTGGAAGACTTGAGGCCGGATCTTTGCCTATGGCTTGAGCACTGAGGTGCTGATTGTGTGAGCAAATATTTTGAACTTACATGTTTGGTATTGTCCTTATTAGCCGGAATGGCGGTTGGATATCCATGTGAGGAGTATGTTAGTACTGGGGGATGTAATTATATGACTTGATAGTGACGAAGAAGTCTGCAGGATAATAGATGGACTGTTAAGTGATTCGATTCCTATTGTGGCTTGATGTGTAGCCCGAATTATGGGCGCAGGATGAATATTTTTTGTATCTCCTAGTTGAGAGGTAAAGTGCAATACATGTGGCGGTATGAGTTCAAGCTCAGGTAGTCTAAATTGATTGTGTAACGCATATGATAGTGGAAGGTATGCTGAAGTACTAAATTGAGGCG
>NW_017698221.1:0-2768 GCF_001879085.1 Nicotiana attenuata | reverse complement strand
AGAAATGTCTGAGCAGTGTTATTAAATTTCATCTTCGCGAAATTTTAAAGGGTTTCATATTTTTCACTTCGGACTTGGAGAATTTGGGCGAGTTGGAAGATAGAAATCAAGGGACTTCTTTGAGGTAAGGATTTCTTAGTCTAAAACACAATTCTAAGGTGTTATTACATGAATTTAGACTGAAAAACTAAAGAATTAATGAGTTAGAATGGAGGTTAGGGCTTGAACTTAAGAGAGTTAAAATGGAGATTTGAGGGGTCATTTGGACTCCGATTTTGGTGTTCTTTATATGTATAGACTCGTGGCGAGATAAGAAATCCATTGGTTTTAAATTTTCTGATTTTCGAGAAGTGGGCCCAGGGCTCAGGTTTTGTCAATTTCGGGATTATTGATATTTTTCGATTATTTTCGATTGGGCATTGATCCTATAGCATAATGTGACGTACTCGTTGTGGTTTTGGTCAGATTCGACGCGCGAGGAGATCGATTTGAGAGGCAAGGGCATAGCAAGCTAGGATTTTGGCCGGCTTAAGATTAGTAATAGATGTAAATGCTGTGATGAGGGTTTGAAACCCCGAATTTGCATATCGTAGTGCTATGTGAGGTGACTTGCACGCCGGATAACGGGCGTGGGGTATAGCACCGTCGGGGATTGTGACTTGGTCCGTCCCGCTTAAGAAAATTACTACCTAATTGATTGAAGCTTAGTTGATATCCTTATAAAAAAATGGATTAAATGTCATAATTTGGCCTCGTGCCAACTGATTAAATCCTTCAGGGATTGCTCTTACTGGTTTCTTACCATTTTGCATATAATTGAACTCAGTCCTAGTATTTGATACTGTTTTGCAAACTCAGCCACTTTTTCTTAAACTTGAAACTTAATTGATATTTTAATGATGTTTGGGCTGAATGTTTCTACCTGATTGTGCCCGAGGGGCTTATGTGATTTTGGACTGAGCATAGGATCGGGCTGCACGCCGCAGCGGTATGATATTGATATTGATATGAGGCCGAGGGCCTAGTTGATGCCACGAGATGGCTTATTATTGCGCTTGGGCCATAAGGGGCCCCTCCCGAAGTCTGCACACCCCCAGTGAGCGCCGTAGATGATAAATAAATGGAGCGGGCTGCACGTCGCAGCGGGTACTAGAGAGTACCGGTTTATGTGTTGCATTGCATATTTGATTGTCATTTACTTATTTACCTGTTGTGGTATTTCCATAATTGTTTTCATTGGTTTATTGAGTTGATATTATCTGGATTAATCTGCCGTAATTATAGCTTACATTGTGCCTATCCAGGATTTCTTACTCTCAACCCTTATTTATGTTTATTACTCTCTGAGTTGGAAGTACTCACTTTACTCCCTGCACCTCGTGTGCAGATTCAGATGCACCCACTGAGGCTGAGTGAGACTTTCTCTGTCGAGCATCATATCCGGGAGCATCAAGGTAGTTGCATGACGTCTGCAGTCCTGATCTTCCCATCTATCCTATTTATTTTTATTCCGCATTTCTTCAGACTATTATGTAGTAGGTTGACACTCGTATGCTAGAGGCTCAGACTTGTGACACCGGATTCTTCGGGCTGTGTAGTAGTATTTATACTTGGGTTTTCCGCATGTTTGAACTTTATTTCAGATATTCAGTATTATGACTTTGTAATTTACATGTGTTAAATAAATTCATGAGTTGTATAAATGGACAAGGTTATGTAATTTGTCGGGCTTGCCTAGCAATGTGTTGGGCGCCATCACGACCGGGGTTGGGGTCGTGACAAGTTGGTATCAGAGCCTAGGTTACTTGGTCTTGCGAGTCATGAGCCGGTTTAGTAGAGTCGCGTGGATCGGTACGGAAACGTCTGTATTTATCCTCGAGAGGCTGTAGAACCTTTAGGAAAACTTCACATTCTTGAATTCTTATCGTGCGTCCTTGATTCAGCTTGAAAAGAAACTCTTGAAATTCCTTCCACGTGTTCGTACGCGCGCATGAGCGCTCAGTATTAGATGTGCCTTGATGGCTTGTGATTCCCCGATCGAGGGGCGGGATGTAATCTCTGTGAGTTTATGTTGGGCCAGTCAAGAGGACTTGAGGCCGGATTTTTTCATATGGCTTGAGCACCGAGGTGCTGATTGTGTGAGCAAGTGTTTCGAACTTATATGTTCGGCATTGCCCCTATTAGTGGGAGTGACGGCTGGTTAGCTACGTGGTGAGTATGTTAGTGCTGCAAGGTGCATCTATGTGACTTGGAGGTGATGAGGAAGGCCTACTAGATGATAGAAGAACTATTAGGTGTTTGAATTCCATTGCGATTCGAGGTATAGCCTGAGTTATGGGCGCGTGAAGAATCTTTTCATGTTTCCAGTTGAGTGTGAAGTAAAAATTTTTGTTGCGGTATGAGTTCAGACTCAGGAAGACTAAGCGACTGCGTACAGTTTAGGACGGTGGAAGGTATACAGAAATGGTAGTTGGAGGCAAAGCAGGTGGGTCATCTCCTGCGGAGTGTTCTAAAGTTGTGTGATCCTTATGTTATCTATTAGAAGATCTCATTTACAAGTGAAGAAAATGTGTTGACATCTAAATTGGATCACCTAGAGAGTGGGCTTAACTGTTGTGTGAGTGAATGCGAGATTTGCAGAAGAGTTAAAAAAAAATTCTAGATGGATTGTGTTTCCACAAGCTTATGAAGGATTGAGTTTAATCTCACCATGGTATTAAGGCAGCAATGGAGTATGTGCGTTATGAGTTGTTGGGAGTGTTTTGATC
>NW_017698220.1:0-2769 GCF_001879085.1 Nicotiana attenuata | reverse complement strand
AGCATAAGCCCCAAATATGTCAATGTATCCTTAGTAGCATCTACCCGTTAATTAGCCACCTAGGCAAAGCCACGACCCTAGTGCCTTTCTCTATATTAATTACAACTTAGCAATATTCCAGTAGCATAATTTAGTTTCAATCATTAGCTTTATAAAGGTAGATATAGAAATCAAAACCAAAGATGTTTGAAGTGATATCAGAAGCACAACCGCAATTCTAGACTAAACAGAAATTACAACTCCACTACTAGCTCCCTATGGAAATTCGATCCCGAACCACTATTCGGGTAAAAGCTGTTGCGACCCGCTCTTCCTACTTTAGAGTAGTGTTGAGTCGGCAGCGATCAGGTGCCAAATAAAAGTCTATAGGATCAAAAGGGTTGACTAGGGATAAATTTTATTTGTGGTAAGCAATTAAGCTCAAAAAGATCAAAGGAAGCCTAAAATCATTTTTCAAACCGAGCATCACCTAAAATTAGGCCCTAAAGAACCACATTTTTATATAGCTTTTACGGTAAAAAGTGATATCCAAATGCTCCGATTAGTGCTTTTCATGCTTTGCAGGCTATATCCAATAAAAGAAGTTTGTGGAGTACTTTTGGGATCAATTACGGAGAAAAGGAGGCCAATCATACAATATCCACAAAGAGCACCAAGCGAAGGGACAAAGCCAGAACTGAAGCTGGTCTGCCGCTGTCCGGGCGTAACCGCGGTAGGACCGCGGCAGAACACTGCTGCAGATTCTGAAGGCCATTCTGGCCGCGGTCCTGGCGTAACCGCGGTAGGACCACGGCAGGACGTGGAAAGTTTAGGGACCAAAGTGTGAATTCGGGGAAACTTGGTGTAAAACCCTTATAAGATGTAGAAAATCGCCCACAATAGGGAGGCTTAGTTTTTGAGATTACTTTTGGAAGAAGAACAAGTGTGAGAGATCACCCAAAACATCATAGTTTTCTATTCGCTTCTATTTTTATTGCAATTCTTCCATTATCAATAATCTATTGGTTTTATCTACCATTGTCATGAATAGCTAGATACTTTAACCTAAGGTTTTGGTGAAACCCGTTGGGGATGACTTGGTTGTTATATTAATATATTTGGAATTGGTTGTTAATCTCTATTTGTTCATCTATGTTTTGATTGTGGTTAGTTGAAAGGGCCCTCAATTATCCGTCCCTATTTAGTATGTATCTGCTTGAGAGAGAGTGCATATTTAGGTGATTGTATGAACAACATCACTCCCGGAGTATAGATGAGAGTCATAACCGAGGGTTTAGAGGTAGGATTAGAGATAACGATACCTCGAATGCAATCTAAGTGAACTGTTTTCTGAATCTAGCTAACGTAACTTGAGAAAGTGCGTCTAGTAAATTATCATAATTGCTTGAGAAAGATTTATGATAGCTAGAGCGTTCATGATTGAGAGAGACAACTAAGTCTGAGTTATAATACATATTCAACCAAGGAAATCAACAACGGGGGAAACCATTACCTTAGATCTTATTCCAATTATATACAAGAAAGCTTAGTTAACTTCCAGCTTTATTTACTTTCAGTTTAGTTGTTAGACATATCATCAATTGTGAAGTATGAAAGTTTGGGAAAATTGACTGTGTGAATCTAGTAAATCTGACAAGAGTAATTGATAGGTTAATTCTCTGTGGTTCGACTCTGGGCAGAGATACCCAGACTATATTTGCAACGTCCGTGTGTGTCTTTTTATAAGGCATAGTTTGGCGTTATCACATTAGCTCAAGTGGTAAAGTGAGATATGAAATAAAAGTGAAAGAAAGAGAAAGAGTATTTAAATTGTTCCCTTGCCCGGATATTGTTGCTTATGGATTATTTTCCCTTGCCGGGACGTTGAGATTATTGATGTTGTACCCTTGCCGGGATTTAATTGTTTAATTGTGTTCCCTTTCCGCGATTTCTATTATTATTTTGTTTATTCCTTTGCCCCTTGTTTGTGATTGTTGTTTGGGTGAGGAAGAGTGTAAAGCACGAAGGGTGATGTCGTGCATTGTTTGTTTATTGTGAGGAAAGAATGTAAAGCACGAAGGGTAAACGGACCCGGACCCGTAATTTGACGGTCCCGGAGGGTCCGTAGGAAAATATGGGACTTGGGCGTATGCCCGGAATCGCATTCCGAGGTCCCAAGCCCGAGAAATGAATTTTTGAGTGAAATTGTTTTCTGAAAATATTTAAGGAAATTGGAAATGAATTTTGATTAGAACGTGTTGGTATCGGGCCCGTATTTTGGTTCCGGCGCCCGGTACAGGTCTTATATGTGGTTTAAGATATTTCTGTGAAGTTTGGTTGAAATTAGGCGTCGTTTGACGTGTTTCGGGCTTAAAGCTCTAAATTTGAAAGTTTATGAAGTTTGAAGAAAAACTAGTGATTTTGAGGTTTGATTCGTTGTTTTGATGTTATTTTGGCGATTTGATCGCACGGTTAAGCTCGTAGGATGTTGTTGAGTTAGTACATATGTGTGGTTAGGAGCTCCGAGGGCTCGGGAGGGTTTCGGAAGTGTTTCGGAGTGGTTTTGGACTTAGGAAAATTGCAGAAAATGGCTTCAGCAGTTGCAGGTCACTTTATTCTTCGCGTTCGCGATGCCTCTTCCGCGTTCGCGAAGCTTTATGTTTTTCCTTCATCGCGTTCACATCAATCCCCTCGCGAACGCGTAGTGTTATTTGACCCTGAGGGCTTAGCCCTCTTTTCCTCTTCGCGATCGCATACCCTTGACCGCGTTCGCGTAGTTTGCCAGATTCC
>NW_017698219.1:0-2769 GCF_001879085.1 Nicotiana attenuata | reverse complement strand
ACCTTTGGGGTTATCGTAGCACAACGCCTATTTCTCCTGTTTTCTGTCTTTCATTAGCATCTGGGTATTTCTCAAGTCAAAATCCATGGAGAACTCATTATGAACATCTGCAAACCTTCCATGGTTATTTTATACTATCTCATTGGGTTCCCACCTCACTTCAAGTTCATCAAGGGTTGATAGTATGCCGCAATTGCTGAGATTGAATGATCTCCTTTCGATAATGGATTATCTACACATGTGCTAGTCCAACGATCTGCTTATCAGTCTAACTCTCTCCTTTTGGTTTTGGGTTGACCAAGGAGCAGTACATCTAGTAACACATTCATATGTCAAAGCCTTTCTCTCAGTCAAGTCTTATAGCATCCCCCAATGTGGCTTGTAATAGCTGGTTGTGTAGAAGTGTGTTGTAGTGCTTCATTATGAAGTAGAGTTGCTAAACATAATTGGATTTTTGAATTCTGGAGCTATACATCACGTGACTACATACAGAGATCTTCTTTCAGAAATTTAGCTTCTCGTAACCCCTTTATATTACCATATTTCCTAGTGGTTACAATGTAAAGGTTACTTCCATAGGCTCTCTCACTTTCTTTTCATTTACCTGCTCTACTTGTCCCTGTGACTAGATAACCTAGGTTACATTTCCCCGATAAATGCATTAAGACGTCTCATTCTTTCAAACTTATCCATGTGGGCACTTTGAGGCCTTGTTCTATACCAACTCGTAATGGTTTTAAGTACTTTCTTGCCGTTGTTAACGATTTTCTAGGGCTACGTTGGCTTGTATCATGGGTTCCAAAAGTAATGATTTCCCCTAAGTTCAAGCTTATATCGCCATGATTTCATACCGAAGTGCGTCCCCCTTTTCAAAAGTCTTAAATGGGTCGGATTGGATAGGTTGCGTGGCCTTCTGCTCACTCGGCTTCTAGGATTATTGACAACGTCATTGTCATGTGCGGGAAATTTTGCTACTCCTGGCATTCCACCTCTTTAAGGAGGATATGAGTTTCAATTGTCTTTCTTCCCGGAGCATTACGTCAACCATTGGAACTCCTCTAGCCAATACATGATTTCACACCTATAGTGGGATGACCTAGCTATGTGGGTTCACTCGTGAAAGGTTGAGATTAGATGCCTTCAGATTTTTGCACATATCATGAGCATATTGATTTGGAAGACAAGTTGTAGTATCTTTAGTTCTCTCATATAGGGTCAATTATCAGGAAGGGTTAAGCTGTTTGAAATATGATAATCTCATAAGTGTTCAACTTCTTTTCATCCTCATGGGCTTGTGGCATAGATTCCTTGTGTCAGTTAATGTTAGGAGTGTAATTCAACTTCATGTATTTTGAAACCTATATCACATTCAAGGTGCCAGAGTATTCTCATTCTTGATAAACTGATTTTCCCTACACTCCAGGAGACGACTGGGTCACGTACTTGAATATTCTTCCTTAATGGTTCCTATTGCCAATGTACGAGTTACCCCTATGCCTTAATTGTCTAATAATTGATGTCGTCACAATGATTAACCATGTCAGTATTGTTAGTAGTAATCTTTGTGTCTCTTAGCATATAACCTCATGAAATACTCTACTCAACACATTAATAGGTTCCTGAATAATTCCAGTCGGATCGTGAACTTTGTTGCTCCTCATTGAATTAAATCTATTGGGTATTGAAGGTTCAAACATGTCAAAGAGGGAGCATCCCCGTGTGATCACATATATTCGATTGGTAGTTTTTATGGTCAGTTAAGGATAGCATATCCTAGTGTAATCGTTGAAGGTCATCAAAGGTTTAGTGTGGGTGTTCGCGTAGAGATTTAGAATTTAGGGGGCGAACAGGTTGTTCCCAATATTTTCCCATGAAGATGTTATGTGAGTTGATAATGAAGGTTGCATAAGTGTATGTTACATTAGGCCGCACTAGAAGTATGAAGTTTCCCCATAGTTGTTCCCCATATATTTTGTGTTTTCACATGTCCATGTCTAAGAAGGTAGTTGGAGACCCTTTGTGTATCATCCCCGGTGGAAACTATTGAAGGTGAAGTTAATGGATAGTTAGCTTATGCGAGGTATCTAGTTGTCATTCTTGTTAGATAAGTTTGGAGGTTGGAATTGTTTTCGTGAATGTGTTGTGGTAAAGCCTGTAAGTTGAGGAGGCCACCTTGAAGGCCGAAAGTGTCTTGAAAAGAAAAAAATTTCGCTTGATTGTGTAACAATTAGTTTCAATTTGAAAGGTACCTTATAGGTGTTATGATTTAAAATTTGCAGTCCATGTTCCGGTGTCATTATGATAATGTGGAGCTTGTATTGGTAAGGTTCGTGTTATCGATATATACATTGTGGTGCTTTGTCGAGTGGTGGATGTGTTTTTAGGATGGTTTTGGTGGTTCTCTGGCAGGTGGATAGGCCTAGTTACAAAGGAGATGCTACCGAAATTTCTGAAAAATTTGGGAGTTAGTCAAAATTTAGAGACGTGAGATAGGTGAGAAAAGAGATATATTATGTTAAGTGTTTGGGGCGGACTCTACTCCTCATTCGAGAACGAATGATCCTAAGGGGGGAGAATGTAAGGCCCCGGAAAATTTCCCTAAGTAATTTAGGATTTCGTGGTGCCAGGTAGACTAATTATAATATTGTATGTGCTATTAACATGATGGGCATCAATTGGATTTGGTAAATAAGTGTATAAGTCCTTTGGTAAGTAATTTGGGGTTCCAAGGAAAGGCCTAAGTCTAAGTCAAATTTGGAAAAATTTCAT
>NW_017698218.1:0-2769 GCF_001879085.1 Nicotiana attenuata | reverse complement strand
TATGTCTATTTTAATAGATAGTGTGCAATATGCCTCCTCAAGTCTTCGTTCGTACTTAATTATCAAATTTAACCTCCGAACACGATCCCGGCTTAATTCCTTGAGCTTTTACTCAGACTTCAAAGCTTCAAATCACTTAAATTCATCCCATAACATATATATAGCTCGGAATCACACCTACAAGGCATAAAACACACAATTAGTGCAAAACACTAGCGATTAAAGCGCAAACTCAATTAAAGTGCAGTAAATTCGAGTGTGATAAGCGACTAAAATATGCAATTATAGCCTATCATCAACACCCCACACTTAAACCAAACTACACTTTTTTTTTATAGACACGGCCTTTTTAAACAATTCTCCTAACTCATCACACCAAGAGTATTTAAAATAGACTAAGCACAAAAGCGTAACATCTTCACCTCAAGATTTGACTCACAAGTACCACGCATTATTCACAACTCACCTACTTACTCTAATATAGAGGTGACTGACATTACCTTTCCTTCATGAATCAAGTGCTCTCACACAACAAAAGAGAGTAGTTCCACACAATAAAATTTAAGAACACTTAGGAACTCAAGATAGAAAGAATTCACTCACTCTCAGAAATAACATTCATATGCCACAAAAGATGCACCATAAGCTTGCCCGTAGTGTACTACTCCACTAATCGAGCTCATTCAATCTTGGATCAATTAGGACTTTATTTGGTTGTAATGTAGGCTACAGGACGGGTATGATTCATTTAGATATAAGAGTGACTACACCTCCCTAAGCACTTTAATACATATACTTTAACATTCAAACCCCATACTTATGTCATACCAAAACTCCACCTTCACATCAATGTATATTACCCCATTCTTCTTTAAGCACACTTACATCAAGAGCCACCACTTATCAAGGAATTTTTTTTTTCCACAAGAATCCAACTATTTTTTTTTTCCAATTCAAGTAGCTCTTACTTTTTCAAAACAGTGCACCTTTCTCCTTATTTCATTAGTTCCACTCAAAAGCCAAACCAACCACCCCACACTTTAACTTTTACAAAGTTCATAACAATTCAAGTGCTCATGAGAGGTGAAAAGGTTCAAATAGATGGTTAATTCGAACAAATGGGTAAGGCTTGTAATGTGGTTGCCAAAGAAACAGGATTACAGGCTCAAAGGGGTTAACTACGATACATAATAATTAGGCGGGTAAAATATACATATTTGGCTCAACAAAGAAATGCCTATATCACTTCCTAGACTGAATAAAACTACTATTTCGCTTTGCAAACACACGGGGCAAGTTCTAGGCATCAAATGCAATGCACAGAATATCACAAAACCTCACACACACATGGCACATAACTCACTCAGGATTGGATTCATCAAGACACCCTAGTCAGAGCAGTTAAGCAAATATAAAATCATACAATTTAAGGTACTTATACAAGAGTCAAAAACTGAGCCTAAGCGTCACAGCCAAAGTACTCACTTTTCTCAAGGCATAATAAAATCAAGAGATATTGCTTCATTTCAAAACAAAACACAATGGCTCCTATTCCCCAAAAAAAAAAAACTAACTACACCCGGTTCAAATAAAACCCTTGGAAAAGAACCGTGGTTTAAACAAAAAAAACCAAGGGGTAATTGTTACACTACCTAACAAAATAAAAAATCTTTTTGGTATTTTCTTTAGACTTACTTCCCTCAAGAAAACTGTCTAGAAGATCCGTCATCAGGAAAAGTCCAATCTTTTAAAAAAAACAAACACAGCTAAAGTAGCATGAAAAATCACCCAGACAATCTCCTCACCCCACACTTAAAATTGTGCATTGTCCCCAATGCACATCCATACATACAAGAAGGTAAAAGAAACTCCCTGGTAGCCCAAAGGCCGAAGCACTAGCCGTTCATGGGGTACTCAAACTTCTCCCAAGCTTGGTCCTTCGTGTGGGTACCTCACACTTAGTTCCAACCATTTGGTTTGCTGATGCATCCTTCCAATACCTTTGCTTTCCATGCTCCTAGAAAATAAAAAAATTGACACTACAAAAATAATACAATTAAAAAAATAAAAAAATAAATAAAAAAAGCAATAAAGCTGGGTTGCCTCCCAACAAGCGCTTGATTTGACGTCGCGACACGACGTGAATCACTTTCTGCCTCCACTTTGAACTTATGAATCGGACCCCAAGTTTTGATTCTGCTCTATCATCATGCTCTTGGGGTGGTGGAACGAATCTGGCTGGCCCAATAAAATAATGTAGTATTCTGCACTTCTTGGCCTTTAGATGAGGTGTGTAATCCCGATTTTCTGGCAAGAAGAATTCCGGAATGTAAGCACTTTGTTCCTCATTCCTTGACTCCTCAAATGGCTCGGACGACTCTATTTCCATATCATCATCTAAACACAATGTGGAAAAATGCTTGGAGTGAGGACTAATGCCCTCAACTACATGAACATTGGGACAGTCTACATTCTCAACACTAATGACAATAGAGTCAACAAAATATGTATCCTCAATATCCTTGGTTGACTCTAGTATCTCTTCTACAACATCGACATCCTCAAAATCTAGTGCGATTGATTGTTGGTGTTCTACTCTAGCATCCTCCTCTAGCTCATCAATTTCTGTATCTAATTCACGCTCTTCTTGGATACTATTCACAATATTGGCTTGTTGAGCATTAAAAACTTCAACCAGTTGACTCATGTGAACTTTCAAGTTGTGAATAGTTTCCTCCTGCCTTTCTATCCGCAGTAGTAATTTACTCT
>NW_017698217.1:0-2770 GCF_001879085.1 Nicotiana attenuata | reverse complement strand
ATAGATGAGCCAATATACAAAATTTAAGGAAGATTGGAGGTGATGTGGACTGAATTTGTATCGAAATTTGTATTTAAAATCGACTTCAAAAGAATTCTTTTGCTACACATGTATCAAACATGTATCACGCATGTATCTCATACACAGGTATACATGTGTCACGACCCTATATCCCAACCCGGTCGTGATGGCGCCTCTCGCGAAGACAAGGCCAGCCGAATAAATCCAATTTACCTTTTTAAACAGTCAAACAACATAAAACAGTCTAAAACATGATCTAATAACATTAAGTAGCGGATAATATCAATAAAGTGCAGAAGAACAACCCAACACAGCCCTAACCGGGGTGTCACAAGTCACGAGCATCTAACAACACTGAATACTCAAATGTAACCACAGAGTTTAGTACTGAAATAAGAATGTAAAAGGAAAAAGATAGGGAGGAGCTCCGGGCTGCGAACGCCAACAACTATCTAAAGACTCCTCGAAGAACCGCCTGAAGCTAGAATGAATCAGCACTCGGGAGCGGGACCAGCTACGCCTGAATCTGCACACAGGGTGCAGGGAGTAAAGTGAGTACTCCAACTCTGTGAGTAACAAATGTAAATAATGACTGAAAGTAAGAAAACACGTAAGGCACAAGGCATTTTATAATGAAGCAGTAAAGCCAATTAAAAACAGTAAACCAGTGAAAAGCCAAGTAAAATCCTTTCCCAAAAAATAAACAGGTAACTGACAGATAATTAAGGTACAGTAAATAAATAGAAGCTCGCCCCTCGAGCACAGTAACCACAAATCCGCCCCTCGGGCAACATCACAGAACAATACTAGCCCCTCGGGCTGAATCTCACAACACAATGGGTACCTGCGCTCACTGGGGGTATGTAGACTCCTGGAGGGGCCCCTTATGGCCCAAGCGCAATAACAAGCCATCTCGTGGCATCAAATCTAGGCCCTCGGCCTCAAATTAATCAAGCCACCTCGTGGCGTACATATCTCAGGCCCTCGGCCTCAAATCAGTATCAGTGTGTGTCACACCTCCTTTTTTATACACCTACCCCGAAGGATAATGTATAAGGGAGTTTTTCCATTTAAAGTGACATTATTCGAAATGGGATTATTTATTTGATGCTTAGAGTCGCCACTTGGGATATTAATGGTGTCCCAAGTCACCGTTTGAATCCCGATCTGAGGAAATTATGACTCTGTTAACAGTCCGCGAACCAGAACTTTGAGTAAGGAATTCTGTTAACCCGGGAGAAGGTATTAGGCATTCCCGGATTTCGTGGTTCTAGCACGGTCGCTCAACTGTTGTATTTGCTTTTATCTGATTTGAAAACATATTCTAACCTATATGCCTTTTATTTAAACCGCTTTATTATTAATTTTTAAAGAGAATTGCAACGTCGTGAAAACACGTCTCGAACCACGTCACATAAATGCACCCGTGGCTTTTGACACATTTCAACTCCGTTGGGATTTGGATTTGGGTCACATAAATGTGCACCCGTATTTAGGAAGGTAAAATTATTTAAATTGCGTGCCAAAAGAGACTATCACGTTATTATCTTTGAAAAAGGCCGTGAAATTCGCTAAACTGGCCATCTCGAAGTCTAAGTATTTTAGCATAAACAATTATCGAGGGCCCCGCCATTTATGTGTTTTATTTGGCGGGGCTACCCTCTTTTATTATTTAAAAGCCAATCCTAAAGCAAATTACAGTTTTCTACCCAAGTTGTCTCTACAGGGCCTACTTGGTTTGTATTGTTCCAGAACTAATATACTTAAGTATTTGATTTTTATTCAGAATTTCAGTGACTCCCTTGGGCCTCAAGCTGAGCCCAGCAAGAACAACACATAGTCAAAACTCGAATTGGGCTGCGGACAGACCTCATTCAGGCCCAGCTTCAGCATTCAGGCTCGCAAATATTGGAGCCGTTCCACGTTTATTCATGCACACTTTTTATGCTCATCTCAATAAAATTTAAAACAATTATGCATCTAAACCGACTGGATTGGATCAAAATTCAGATTTGTTGTTAATCTATTTACCTACCACCGAACTTCTAGATACGACTAAAAGCAAAACAAACTGAGAAATGTGAATTGAGTTTTAACAAAAATAGGCGTGAATGTGAATCCACGGGTACTAGCTACTGCAATACAAGGTTGTTTGAGACGTCTCTTCAGCTTGAAATCAAAATTAATGTGGATATCATATGTTGAACTCGAAGTCAATTGTGAATTCACACCAATTCTGATTTCTACTTATCAACAAAACGTGAAACTAAAATCATCACCAAACCATACCAAGACCACGGCTGGACAACCACAAATTTAACAGTCCAAATTAGTTCAAATTATACAATCCAATCTTCAGTTTAGTCGTACAATGTAAGCTGAAAGTAATCCTAAACAAATACTCATCATCTAATATCTGTTCTATTGTGATAGTCTGGATACACATATTCAGGAAGTAAATGAACAAGCCTTTCATTTCAACATTTCAACTCAAGGCTATACCAAATCGTGTTTCGAATGTGTACCTGGAAATGGAACAAGTGAAAGGAGCGAGAGTCAGCAGTAGAACAACAATCAGCAGTGGGATTCAATAGCAGAGGATGAATTTCGGATTTAAAACGACATCATATAGCCCAGGATTGAATAATAGAGGAGCAACACCAATAAAATGACCAGATTAGACTTGATCAAACCTAAATTGACTCGAATAAATCAGTTCCAACTTGAAAACAACCCAGGAATCTCCAGC
>NW_017698216.1:0-2770 GCF_001879085.1 Nicotiana attenuata | reverse complement strand
AAAACACCCCGACGCACGGAGGCGCGCTAGGAAACTGGAAGGGTGTCATAGTAAGGCTCCTGAGGTGCAGGTGGAGCTGGAGCACTGACCGGCTAGCTGGAAGTAGCTGAATGAACAGGGCGACCCGAATAACCCCTACCATAATGACCTACTGATGGGGTACGGGCACCAGAGTAGTGACCCGACTCTCGAGACCTCTTGGACCTCCCTCTCCCCTCGCTCCCTGGACGTAGCATAACCCTCAATCCTCCTAAGCAATGACTCACTACCTGCTGATAAGGAATGTCCGTCTCCAACTCTCAAGCCATGCTAGATCTGATGGGTGGAATAAGACCCTCAATGAACCTGCGAACTCTCTCCCGAACTGTAGCAACCAAAGCCGGTGTATGCCTGGCCAACCTGGTATAACGGATAGCATACTCCGAAACGGTCATAGCACCCTGGCGCAAATGCTCAAACTCTGCGCGCCATACATCCCTGAGACTCTAGGGGTCAAACTCTCTCATGAACATATTCGAGAACTGGGTCCAAGTCAGTGAAGCAGCCTCGACTGGACTGTCTATCTCATAAGTGCGCCACCAATCATAGGCGGCTCCCTGAAGCTGAAAAGCAGTGAAAGAAATCCCGCTGGACTCCACTATGCCCATAGTGCGAAGAATACGATGACACTCCTCTAGAAATCCCAAGGCATCGTCTGATGCTAATCCACTGAACACCGGGGATCATATTTCTTGAACCTCTCAAGTCTCCACTGCTCGTCCTCTGAAGCAGCTGACCCATCCTCGGGCTGAACTGGCGCTGCAGGCGGTGTCGGAATAATCTCGGGAGCCTGCTCAACCTGCACTCGCTGCTCAGGAGTGCGGACGGCGGGAGTCTGTGCTCCTCCCCCGGCCTGGGATGTGGCTGCAGCAATGGGAAGCAACCCTGCCTGAGCCAAGGTGGTGTACATGCTCATAAACTGAGCCAAAGTCTCATGGAGCGCTGGAGTAGTAGTGGCAGTAGTAGGTGTGCCAGGTGCCTGGGCTCCGGCTGGATCTGCTGGTGGTACCTCGGCGGCAGCTCGCGCATGTGCTCTGGCTGCACCATGTGCGCGTCCTTGACCTCTCCCCCGCCTCGGCCTCTAGCGGCTGCAGTAGGGGGCGCGCGTGCCTGATCATCTCCAGTAGCACGTGTCGTCACCATCTGTGAGAGAATAGAAGTCAGAAGTTTAGAATTGATGTCCAAAAATATCGCACGACGAGGAATTCAAATGAAATGAAGATTTTTCCTAAACAATTACATAGCCCCTCGTAGATAAGTACAGACGTCTCCGTACCGATCAACGAGACTCTAATAAACCGGCCTGTGTTCCGTGACTCCTATGAACCTAGAGCTCTGATACCAACTTGTCACGACCCTAGTTCGCCGACTGTGAGCATGTCATGATGGCACCTAGTCCCCACGACCAGGTAAGCCTAATATTGCGGAAATATAATAATGCCGGAAAAATAGAGGAAACCAAATTAAATACTAAAAGAAACTGTACTGAATGCCGCTCGGCATGTATAACTCAATATCACAAGTTCAAAACAATCCCCAAATCCCTGAAACTCACGGGCAACACAGGCTACAGAAGTGAAAAGTAAAAGCTCCAAACTCCAGAATATCTAACAACCGGAAGAAGAAAAACTAAGTACTAGAGATAGAGTAAGAGGGAGACTCGTCGGTCTGCGGATGCAGCAGATCTACCTCGAAGTCTCCGTAGTCCTCCTGCCTCACTGATAGTGCGCCTGAGTAGAGGTACCTGAATGATCTGCACATAAAAACATGCGCAGGAAGGGCATGAGTACACCACAGCGGCACTCAGTAACTGCCAAGCCTAACCTCGGTTGGGTAGTAACGAGGAAGGTAAGGGCCATACTGAGACAAAATATAGTAGTAATAATAATTAACGGTATGATAATCTAACAGAAATAACAAATACAGCAGTGAAATAAGGCAGGTCAACGAGACAATAACAACCACAAAAGGACAGAGCAAACACAGAGTAAATACAACTCAATACCAATGATAACAATGAGGGTCTCCCAGGATACCGTCCTGTAGCCCTTTCCTCAACTGTCCAGTGGATCTCCCGGGATACCGTCCCGTAGTCCAACTCGTATACCAAACCGAAGGATCTTCCGGGATACCGTCCCGTAGTCCAACCATCAAAATGCAGGGGGATCTATCGGGAATCTAACCTACAGTCCCAAAGTAAAAGTGCAGGGGGATCTACCGGGAATCGAACCCGTAGTCCCAAAGTAAACAAACAAGGGGGGGGGGGGGAGCTACCGGAATCCCACATCCGTAGTCTCAATGTAAATGCGCAACCACAGCCAGAAACAAACCAAGGAATAAAGTACGAAAGACAGAGCAACAGATAGAATTAGCCTAGCATGCTTCACGTAGTACAGTCAAACAACTTAAGCAATTAGGCAGTTAAGTCAGCTAAACATGCTTTCAATATCTAGCACAAGTATAATTTCAAGTAGGATAAGGCAAGTAGTAAAGAAAGCTAAATATAAACAACTTAAGTAAAAACCGGATTTTCATCAATCGGCTCAAGTACGCGCTCGTCACCTCACGTACAAGGCACTCAAATATCAAGAAAACAATCCTAAGGGGAAAACGTCCCCCACACAAGGTTAGATAAGCCACTTACCTCGAACCGGCTCGATATCAATGAAACCACGCCTTTGCCACGAGTATCCGACTCCAAATGGCCCAAATCATTCAATTCAATTACATA
>NW_017698215.1:0-2770 GCF_001879085.1 Nicotiana attenuata | reverse complement strand
ATTGGGATAAGTTGTCAGGCAACTCAAAATCATCTAGTGTGACATCATTCTTCTGAACTCCTGATCCTTCTGAATCACCTATATCAACATACTCTGCATCTGCACCTTCATTGTCATCTTCCTCGATGACATGCTCGGTCTGAGCTGCTACTGTCACTCCGTGAATTGGGGACTATGCATTGATATCTTCCATCACTGTAACACAATTCATATCTTACTTAACAAGAATGCTGAAATTTATAAACAACAAGAAAATATCTCAGAATGACAGTACGATACCTGCTTTGTCTTCATCGGCTGCAACTTGAAAATGTGTATGTAAATCACCATGTGATGGAAGATTTTCTTGACCAACTGCTCCTTCAACATGTTCTGTTTTATAGTTGAAAATGGTAAATAATACTGGATAATGGTGGATTGAAAGTTGTAGCATATAAACTATTAAAATTGTAGATAATTTGTGGATAAGTGTAGATATGTTGTAAAATCACTGACACAAATTGTAGATATTTTGTAGGTATTTTGTAGATACCTGTTTTGGTGGTGCTGGCTTGCACTTGTTCCCCAATATTGAACTGAAAATGCTCATTGTTGAAGTCTTTTTGTTGGTCATTGGTTTTTGTTGAACTTTGAGCAAACTAAATATTCTATGTTAGTTTGTATACATTTTTTCATATGTGTAAACTATTTTGCTATAAAAATAAAAGTCAGATCTTACCTTTGCATCATCTTGCACATTTCTACTGTTTATCATTTCCAAAACTGTCTGCACAGAGTCATGTATAAACACTCGAAGGCTATCGAGTTCTATAAGACAGCTTTCCTAAAATCTTCAAGCTTTCTATCAACCTACAAGTTACATTATAGTAAGTTGTTAACTTCATAATATGTCCTAACATACAATGCAAAAACATATGCTATTATGTAAAGATATATATCAGAATTTACAATTTGGTAGATGTTTGGTATACAGTTTATGAAATGTAGATATATTGTAGATAAAATGTAGATATATTGTAGTTTATATGTATTACCTGCTCAATTCCTTTTTCTACTTTACTGATCTTCTCATCAATAAACTTCTTGTCCTCTTCTCCATATGTTTGTTTGGATTCCAATGTAGGAGGATCGACATTGGGAACCTCAGATGTTTGTTCACCTTCTGGAACTTTGTACTCAATTTTATCGGGCAAAATCAGCACTCCAATCTCTTCTCCAGATTCAACTATGTTGGTAAACTGAATGAGGAAAAATAAATTAGTTTGATAAGGGCAGAAAATGCAGAATAGTTGTAGATATGTAGAAGGTAAATGTATAATCATAATAAAATAAAGTATACCTTTATCCACTCAGGCTTTATCATCTTCTCTTCAAAGGCAACTAACCAAATCAGCCCCTTAGTAGCTGACCATCTTAGTATGCGAGGGATTTAGTTAGAACACCTCATAGCTAGATCAGTGCTGACAGTAGAGCAACACTCATAAAGCCATACTTGCAATGCTAGTGAGCATCCCCGTATGAGATAAGAATGTACATACGGATTTAGTCGGTGCCTAACAGATTCCATCAGTTGGGTGAAAGATTTAATACCCCATGGGTATGACTCGTACTGCCCAGATTCTACCAATACAACCTAAAGTGATCTACAAAAGAAACATGATCTTTGTCCGAAGGACAAATGAAAAATTCTAAAAGATAAAGGATGCACAACTTCACCGCATCCTCATCGTTTACCCATGATCTAGTGGTTACTATCTGTTTCAAATAAGACTTATCCACTCTTAATTTGTTAGGAAAATAACTGCTCATTATTTTGCTAACATAAGTGGGAGTATAACCAAAATTAGTAACCTGTGTTACACATCTTAGACCAGTAACTAATGCAAACTCACGCAATCCAAAATTTAATGTTTCACCCTTTAATTGTACAGAAAAAATATGATTGATTGGATTTGGCCAATTCATACTTCATCAGAAGATGAATGGATTGATTTTGCAGACATATGGTGGGAAGAGAAAGTAAGTATCTAAAACACGTCTTTTTGAAAAGATTCAAACCATTTGAGGATAAAAGCTTTTTAATCTGGCTAGGAATGCTAGGATCACACAAAGTGTGGAATCTAAGCACCCCAAATCAACATTATGTGGGGCAAAAAACTGTCCACTCTGCACAAATAATAATTTAATTCAAATTAATTAAATGCATAAAAAAGGATAAATTCATCTACATATTGTCTACAATATAACTACAAATAATTATATAATATCTACAATTTAAAGCCTTTTCTAAAAAAAGGAAGCAACACCAGATAACTACAATTCTGCTTCAAATAGTAGTAGTTACCTAACATTATAACTACAAAAAACTACAAAAATATCTAAAGTTATAAAGGCAAAACATCACAACTACAAATAATCTTCAAAATAAAGACAATTAATCTACCATTGTCAAAAACACGTACAACACAGATTAAAACATCCTAAACCAAACAAAAAAATTAGAAAATAAACTAATAAATGTTTACCTTCGCCAATGATTGGTTCCGAACAATTTGAGGGTTTTTTTTTTAATGTTTCTTCATTTTTAGATTTTTCGAACCAGGAGACACCTTTGATTTCTTTCCTGTTCGAAGATTAGGGACCTCTTCTACAAAGTCGTCATCTACAACAATCTCTTTTCCTTTTCTTTTGACTTGTTTGACTGGTGTAGAACTTTCACCAAGAGCTACATCAAGTTTTTTTTTGGTTCTCAGTTCGGCTCTGATTTGTC
>NW_017698213.1:0-2771 GCF_001879085.1 Nicotiana attenuata | reverse complement strand
CCCGAGTTGCCTTAAAACCCGATACGGGGCATAGGGCTGGATGCTCTTAAGACCCATCAAAAGGAATAGCGGCCCCGTTGCTGGCATATATATGATTTCATCGACAGGCAACCATCCAAATGTCCACTCTAATTTGAGTATAATCTCACTATGGTATTGTGGCATCAATAAAGTAAAAGTGTTATGATATATTGAGTGTATCTTGATCTATGGCTTCGAGCCAAGTGGGGGAGTCTGCTGTGAGCAGTCGACTGCACGGTTAGGTGCTATATTGGTTCCAGTTTGGGGCGTGTGAGTGAATTAGCTATGGCTAGAGTAAAGGAAAAGTTTGACAAAGGTCATATTATGCTTCATAGAGTATGAGAATCACGGAATGTCTAGAGTGTTGTTGGTAAAGGATGCTCGGCGCATAGAGCAGGAAGTTGCTCGGTTGCATTGGGATGAGGACTTCATTTTGCGGTATCGGAGTGCCAATGAGGCACGGGTGGTTCTGTTCGTTAGGTCAGGTAATGTGCAGTTTGAGTAAGAGCGAATGACTTTCGAGAATGGTTCCAATGTGTTCAAGATTCTGCAGGAAAATAATCGGGTATTTTAAAGTTGCACGCGTGGTTAGAAACTGTGTTTTCATTGGAAGAGGTTTAGGTTTGTGGAATTTCTAGGTTAATTATGGGGTCCTATGTATCAGTATCAGGAAAGTAAAGGTAACGGATTCGGATTCGCAGGAGGTTCTTCAGATTAAAGTATTCGGAAGCGTGATGTTTCTGGTAATATTTGAGAGAGTATTCAGCGCCTTATGGGTCCTAGACAGTGTGGTCTTGTGCTTGGGTCTCGTGTAGTGAGCCTGGGATGGAGAGATTTTGGTACTACAGCGAGAGGGAGCATCAAGTTGAAAATGAATTAGAAGGGAAATTCAGATAGATGGAATGGTTGATAGTAGACCGAATCGGTATGGTAAGGATATGATCAATTCTTCGTATGTGTTCGAGGTAATGGGCTCTTAGGGGTATTTTGCAACAATGCTCATGGGATTTGATGGCTTGCTTAGCTTGGTCTAGTTAGAAGGATTCAGTCCTGGCAGTTTAATTTGTGCAAACGGAATTGGGAGAGTTCTTGTTGATTCCTACCGTGGCTGGAGCGGTGCATTTTCTACGAATATGAGAGGTATGGGATGTGTAATGATTTTTTTTCTAGATGGGATAAATGGAAGTTCTTGGCTAATTGAGTGCGAAGAGAGATAAAAGTTTTCCTGTTATGCGGTATGTTGAGGAGGATCGAGATTTGCGTGTATGAGGTTTTAGTTCAGTTCTGAAGGGAAGTTCATAACACTCCTAGGCAACGGGTAGCCTCAGATGATTAAGGAAAAGGTATTGTTATTTGGAAGTGATTTGACGAGAGTATAGGTTTCAGAAAAAGGGTAATGTGATTAAGTTGATAGCACTTCGGTAGTATTGCGGCACTTTCTTGTTGGGTTTAGACTGGTTGTCTCCGTGTTGGGTTATTCAGAACTATTGCGCTATGGGCTATGCCGGAATGCCACGGGTTGAGTGGCGAGGTGTGTCGGAGTATATCCTGGTAGAGTGGTTTAATATTACGAACTGACGGCTGGGAAGGATTGTCTTTCTTACTTGGGCTCTTGTGATGAGTGTCTGTGCTGAGGCTCCTTATATTGATTCAGTTCCGGTGTTGAGGGACTTTTCGGATGTGTATCTTGTGGCTGGGCATGTCGTCGGGCGAGGTTGTGGATTTCGATATTGATTTGGTGCCGGGCACCGTATCGTATGGCACCGGCAGATTTAAGGAGTTGAGGGGTCAGCTTCGGGATTTCCTTAATAAGGAGTTTGTTGGTAGGCCAATGCGGATGGTGTTCTAGCTTGAGTCGGCTCGGTTGGCTCCGAATTGCATTATTGTGGGAAGTGTCGATTCGACTGTTGTTGAGCTTATTAATAATCTCGTGAGATCAATGAGTTACCTTTCTGTGTTGCGAGGTGTTGTGATTTGTTGGTTATGGGCACATATGGTGCGGTTCATTTGGGGTCTCCTAGTGGAAGTTGAGCGGGAAAGTAATGGCGTATCGGTCATGTCCTATCGGGTTTGCGTGGTATATGTTATTTTTTGCACCGTGGGTGTAATGATTTGCTTTGGTTCCAGACATCAAATTGTGTGTGACTGTCGATTTTTGAGCATAGTGACTTGAGGTGTTTCATGTGTAACAGTGTTTGGATAGGATCGCGCATTGTAGCGAGGCTACGTGGAAATAAGACCTTTCGGGGTAGATTCATGTGTTCTATTTCTATGATGTGAGACGGGGTCTCAGCTTTGTGTTGTGATGGTACTGATGAGCTTGAGATACAGCTCCTTCGTCTGGGGTCATTTTCTTGATTTGAGGATATTCAGACCGTTTCTTGTTGGTGCACGAATTATGTAAGTTGTGGCTTAGGCCTGTATTGATGTGTCATGTCATCAGAGAGGTGTGTTGGATTCGAGGTGATCGTTGGGGTCATTAATGAATATGAACGGATTTGATTTCAGCTTGTTGGAAGGATAATATCGAGGTTCGGCTCGGAAATCTGCTGTGGTATTAGCCAAAAGGGAAGTGACTTCATGAATGGTCGACCTGAGAGATGGTTACGGTTTATTGCATGTTTCATTTATCATTAGCAGTATATAGAAGTGTGGTATAAGACCTTAGTTGATAAGAGGTTTTCTACCGGTATCGAGTGTTGTGTGCAGCTGCTGTGAATAGAAGTTATCGTTTCAAGTGTTTGAGTTAT
>NW_017698212.1:0-2771 GCF_001879085.1 Nicotiana attenuata | reverse complement strand
ATAGACTTGCATTGCCGCCGAGCTTATCAGCCGTGCATCCAGTTTTTCATGTGTCCATGCTCCGGAAATATCACAGCGATCCGGCCCACGTGTTAGATTTCAGCACTGTCCAGTTGGAATATGACTTGTCTTATGAGGAGGAGTCGGTGGCTATTCTAGACCGGCTTCGTCAGTTGAGGTCGAATAGTTTCCCTTCTGTTCGTGTTCAGTGGAGAGGTCAGCCTCCCGAGGCATCGACCTGGGAGTCCGAGTCCGATATGCGGAGCCGTTATCCTCATCTTTTCCCCGACTCAGGTACTTCTTTCTTCCGTCCGTTCGAGGACGAATGGTTGTTTTAGAGGTGGAGAATGTGACAACCCAAAGGGTCATCACCTATTTTTAATTGAATTCTGTGACTCCGAGGCCTTGAAAACCTCATTCAGAGTTGCCTCGGTTAGCGTGCGCAGTCCAGACGCGCAGCCGGAAAGCTTCAGTATGAAATCCTGTGAAAAATGTTAAGTTTTTGGTTCCGGTGCCCGGTACAGGTCTTATATATGTTTTAAGTCCTTCCAGTAAAATTTGGTTGAAAACGGACGTCATTTGACGTGATTCGGACTTGAAATCCTAAATTTGAAACTTGATGAAGTTTGAGGAAAATTCTTGATTTTGAGGTTTGATTCATTGTTTTTGAGGTTATTTAGGTGATTTTATCACACGGATAAGTTCGTATGATGTTGTTGAGTTAGTGCATGTGTTTGGTTAGGAGCCCCGAGGGCTCGGGTGTGTTTCGGAGGTGTTTCGGAACGGTTTTAGGCTTATAAAAGTTGCAGGTTTCCCAGTTCTAGTATGGCCTTCTTCGCGTTCGCGGGAGGACCCTCGCGAACGCGATGAGTAAATATTGCTGAAGGAAACTTCCTTCTACGCGAACGCATAGACCAGGTCGCGAACGCGAGGCAGCGGGGGGTTATACCTTCGCGAACCCGTCCCTAGCCTCGCGAACGCGAACGCTAAGTGTCTGGGCAGGGGGAAAGGGTAGTACACCTTACGCGAACGCGACCTTAAGGACGCGAACGCGAGGGCTCGAGGAGCTATAGCTTCGCGAACGCGAGCCCCTATACGCGAACGCGAAGGCCAAAAAGCCTGACCCATCGCGAACGTGAGGGGTCTGTCGCGAACGCGAAGAAGAATTTCACCCAGTTATTTTTAAAACCCCAAAACAGAACCATTACGGGAGTTCACCAAAATTTCACAAACTCTTTCTTCTCCAAAGTTCTAGGGCGACTTTTGAAGCATTCTTTCATCAAAACTTCTTGGGTAAGTAATCTCCAACTCGTTTTCTTCCATTTTCATCAACATCTAATGAATTTCTAGGCCTAAAACATATGATTAAGGGTAGAAAATTAGGGATTTGGGTAGAGTTAGGGCTTTTTGATTTTTCTTGATTTAGACCTCGTTTTGGGGTCAAATTTGAAAACAAATTATATATTCGGGCTCGTGGATGAATGGGTGATTTGATTTTGGTCCGAACCTTGTGTTTTGACCAAGCGGGCCCGGGGTCGAGTTTTGAGTTTTTGGGAAGAATGATGGAAAAGCTATAATTAGGCATTGGGTTCGCATTGTTTAGCATTTATTGATGTATTGAAGTCATTTATGTATAGATACCATCAATTTGGAGCCGAATTCGAAAGGAAAGGCGGTTATTGAGGATTGAATTAGCCGTGAAAGTTTGAGGTAAGTGTTCGATCTAACCCTAGCTTGAGGGATTAGGAGTTGAGTCATATTTGCTATGTGCTTCTTGTTGAGTACGACGTATAGGCATGGTGACGAGTATCTATACGTTGGAGTCGAGCATGACCGTGAGTCTTAAATTGATACTTGTTGAATTCTTGAATGATGCTATGATGAGTAAATCGGTAGTATTGAGCAAAGGCTTAGCGTGGAAGTTAATTATGAGTTAGAATGATGGTATTAGAGATGATTAGAAGTTGAATTGCGATTGGTTATAGCTGATTGTCCCTTGCCGGGATGGTGTAATCTATAGTTAATCCCTTGCCGGGATTGTTGTTGTGAACACTGTAAGCTATATGTTTGGAACGGGTTGCGCGCCGCAACAGATATTATATATATTGGATCGGGTTGCACGCCGCAACAGATATTATATATGTTGGATCGGGTTGCACGCCGCAATAGATATATTATATTGATTGGATCAGGTTGCACGCCGCAACATATATATATATACATATGGATCGGGTTGCGTGCTGCAACAGTATTATGATTATTATTATTATTATATTGTTTTAGATACGGTACTGTTCCTTCATATTTAATTAGTTTCTGCTAAATTGACTTGTTTCCCCGAAGCATGTACCCCCTCCCTTTTAACTGCTTATTACTTGTTTATTTTTCGCAATATATTATATAACTGCACAGGTTTATCTGGAGTCTGGTCCTAGCCTCGTCACTACCTCGCCGGGGTTAGGCCAGACACTTACCAGCACATGTGGTCGGTTGTGCTGATACTACGCTCTATACTTATGTACAGATACCGGAGCAGCATATGGTGCGCAGCAGTAGTTCGCGAGCCAGCCTTCAGTCCACGAGATCCCGAGGTAGTCCTGCATGCGTCCGCAGGCCCGGCGACTCTCTTCTACTCTACTTAATTGCACTGTCTCTTTTTCGTTACTCGTAGACGAGTATTTTACTTTTCCTTGTTCTAGACACTTGTATGTAGTCACTCTTACGTAGTCCGTCGGATGTGTTGACACCAGTTCTCGGGTAGTGGCACATGT
>NW_017698211.1:0-2772 GCF_001879085.1 Nicotiana attenuata | reverse complement strand
AATATCTCTCTACCTGATGTCGTATCGAAGAACGGTTTAATGAATTGGAAACTAGACTCGTAGATCTTCAATTTGATATGTAGATCATCCATTGATTCCAAGTATATTGGAAGAAAAGTGCATCTACATTTGACCTAAATGTCAGCAAATTATAAATGGAACTTGTGATGACCTTTTCCAACTTTTGTTCCACAACTCGCTTGACTTCAAAACATAACACCAACTATCGTACGACTAAAATAACTCATAATATAATCTCGTTATAATGTTAATAACCCTAGTATCACCCCAAAAGTACATGGTAAAATATTCCAACTTGTCGACTTTCGACGAAACTTATTTTCTTCAATTCGTTTAGCTTCTAAGCCTTCAAACCCTCTTGCTACTTAGTACTAATGATCTTAAATATTTGTAACCTCCACATTAACATGATGAACTAACTTTCTAAACTTTTAAAAGATGATTCCCTTTCTGAGCTCACATTAATTGACTTATGACGTACTCTTACATACGATAACACGGGGTGTAACATCATTCCCCCCTTTGGAACATTCGTCCTCGAATGTTGATTAATGCGCTTATCAGTCTCATAACCTGTAGCTCTTAAGAATTCCTTAATATTGTCCTTGACATCTAGGAAACTGTTTTGTAAATAAATCCAACGGCCAGGGTATTCCCACCTTTAGGCTTCTTTCTCATACCACGACCTGTGGTCGGAATTTTTTTTCCAACATCGTAACATTTGCTACCTTATGGCATGCAGTATGTACGACTCTGTCATTGTATGAGTGCCTAGCGACTCGTCTTCCCTTTTTCCTCCATCTTTTAGCCAATCTCTAAGCCTCACTTTATGAACATATACAGAATTATGACAAGCTGTCCCTCTAGGCATCTATAGGTGTACTGATGTCTTTCGCTTGGTACTTTATCGAACTTAAGACTATTGCTATCTCTTGTTTCATAGCCTTGTATATCTATCCTTATGGATTTACTACATCTAGGTAGGTTATACCATACCATAAAACTTACTTCGGTTTATTATTACCGAGGTTTGCTACCCAACTCCAGGTTACTCTTTCGCTGCTTATCCTATATGTATAAATCTAAGTCCTTTAGTGCTTCCTCATTATTATTCATCTTAAGAATAACCAAAAAAAAAATCTCATCTTGTACTTTGGAACTTGTACCCATCTATTGTTTATTCACCTTAATGTTAATCCAAAATGAAACCTCTTACGTAATACATTGTCACTAGGGCTCACGTCTCATCGGGGAACATCTGAAGTGATTTGCCCGATCCACCATGGGACGATACTATACCTCAATAACCGTATTTCATAGCATCCTAACATGATTCATCTTATGGGGGTATTCCAATCCCGTGCAATTCATAAAATCCCTTTTCTTTAAATTATTCCTCAATCAAAGGCCTAAATGTCATCCTTTTATCTATCACAACTACACCCTTATTCTACTAACGGGGCAACATTTCGTCTCTTCTAATTGCTCCTAGTCTTAGACTCCTCTGTGTTCATTCAGGCTGTACCGAGCTTTTTATTATATATGAAAATCATCATTCCCTTGTTTTGATGGGTTTAATCCCAAGGACATATATATTCTCGTCACCTTCTCACTCACCTTTTCACATCCTTACTCCTATCTACCTAAAACCTTGTTGCTCTGCGATACTTTACCTTACGACCTACACTTATCTATTTATACTACTCGCAACCTTCCTTTAACTTGCTAGCACCATAAATTTCCTTTCGTGCCTTCTCAGTTGTCCTTAAATGTAAGCATTAACTTTTCCTGGTCGTTCTATCACTTGTTGCATGAATACTTGGCTTGTCTTATTGCCCACGAATACTATAATTTCCTATACCCCGTATGATCTCAAACCTCACCTTTGATGAGTTTCTTTTTTTTTTTTTATTCATTAGCCACGATAGGTGCCACTTTCTTATGGAGTGTATACAACATTGTAGCAAGGTTGTTGTTATAAGATCATTTACTCTTTAGCTCACTATGCTTAGGTGGAAACCTTCTTCCTTATTTCCTCAACTAATCTTTCGTTGTAGTACTTAGGGAGACCTTCTGGCTCTTGTAAAGTTGCGAGCTTGTTATATCGTACACCTGAAGGAAATTTTCGTTGTTCTTACTTGCCTATAATAATCCTTAGTTACATAACTTCATGCCCTTGTGCTCGTAGGGTTACTTTTAATCTCAAATTTTAATTGTCTCCTTATTGGCACTCTCTCTTATTTTCATAAAACTTAAATGGTACCTTTAACGGTCTCAACTCCTATCTTAAAATTTTCAGATGATTGCAATCTCGTATCTACGAGACTGAATTCCCTATGCTGCGGTTCACTACATTTATCTTGCATGATCTATTCATTTATCTGTGACTTCATGTCTAGCCATAACCGGGCTCTTCCTGAATCAACTACTAATTACTCGTTGGTCCATTCTCATATATACATATATTCTGCATAATCTCTCTTGGGTTATTTTCTTTATCTTAACTTACCACTCGTACTGGCTCCTTATGTATCAAGTGTTCATTCACACTTATTTATCAATAACGTCTGGTGTGGGAACCCATACTGCCTCTCTCCGACGGCGTGCTTGTGTAATGTTCTGGAGTCGCAACATATCTGTAGGAACTGAACAAATGCAACATCATCCCTTTCTCCTTTTTACCACATTCTTCCTTTACCATTCCATAGTTACCTGAACCGTCTTAATTCCGACTTAATACCCTATCACACC
>NW_017698210.1:0-2772 GCF_001879085.1 Nicotiana attenuata | reverse complement strand
TCAGACAATAAGCCAAATATGATAGTTGAGCGACCGTGCTAGAACCACGGAACCCGGGAATGCCTAATACCTTCTCCCGGGTTAACAGAATTCCTTACTCGGATTTCTGGTTCGCGGACTATTATACAGAGTCATTCTTTTCCTCGATTTGGGATTCAACCGGTGACTTGGGACATCATAAATCTCCCAAGTGGCGACTCTGAATCTAATAAACAAATCCCGTTTCGATTGTCCTTTAATTGGAAAAACTCCTTTAAAACTCCCTTTATTATACCCTTCACGGGGTGTAGTAGCAAAAGGAGGTGTGACAGCTCTGGCGACTCTGCTGGGGAAGACAAACCCAGAACTTCGATTCAGGGTTTAAGAATGCGAGCTGAGAATAATTGTTATGTTTGGCTTTATCTGATTTTCCTACATGTTTTCCTGCTAAATGTGCTAAATGCTTTACCGCTTTGATATTATTTGAACTGTATATATAAACTGTGCCGAAACCCTTCTCTTCTCACCTCCGGGGAAGTGCTTACTGGTTGAGACTCCCTATTCTGTTAGTGTCATACCTTGAAATAAGAAAGAGGCCGGACAAGTTACTAAGCCGGACGATCTCGCGGGTCCCCGGTACGTAGCCCCCTCCTCGACTCGAGTTGTCCGCTCGGGTACACAGTCTAGAACCCATACCCAGGATTTGAACCTAGAATAACTTGACTTCATGCCGGATCCCTAGTAGGAGCGCTTATCTGCATCATGTGCATTTTGACTTAGGGGACTCAACACAGGGGTTGGGTCCGTCTAGGACAGGTATACCCAAAATAATAGACTATCTTGATGCATCCTATGTGTTACATGTTGCATTTATTCAAGGGAAAAAGGGTCATTTGGCGGACCAATAATAGCTGAGGGTAAATGAAAAAAAAGGAAAAATTAAAAAATGGAAAAAAGAGGGAAAGAAACAAAAAAAAAGGGAAAAAAAAGGAGGATGAAGTGTGGAAATAAAGCAAGTGCAGCCTAGTTGTGTTTTTGTTATTTTTTTTATTTAAGAAAAGAGAGAGTTTGGAAATTTTAAAAAGATTTTGCACATTTATCATTTTTCAAAAAATCAAAAAAAGAGAGGAAAAAGAAAATCCAAAAAAGAGTTTGCATGTTTCATCATTTGCAAGGAAAAGACAAAAATATGTTTTCTCTAAGTTAGTTATTTTGTTTAATTTTTCGCCCGTATCCAATCTGCCCGAACTACGCATACCTGATTCTTGTCTTTCGGGGCGTGATACGTAGGCAACCCACATAGGGTCCGGTCTTCCTAGTAAATCTTAGGTTCTTGACTTTGCGGGGTCTCAGCCAAATTTGCACTTCTAGCCACCTTTTGGCTAAATAAGTCATTTTGGAAAAAATAATCGCAACCATGTCTTGCATGTGTCTAATAGGGAATGTTATTGTCTCACATAGAGTTGGTTTAAGTTTTCTCATACAGGTGTGGATTTACTTACCGGAGTTTGAGCATGACAGATACCCCAAGACCACTGCATTCAGGAGTTGCTTAAGGAGATTTTTATTTTTATTTTATTTTTTATGTTTTGAGCATGTTTCATTTTATGTCGTCTTTTACTTTCTAGTTTTGCACAGTAATGTTAAGTCTTTGTTATTGTATTTTCTGCTTTATATTTGAAAAAATGTGCTGTAACTAAAAAATCCAAAAAAAAAGGATGTTGCATTTTATATTTCCGTTATAAGTTTTCTTTAAAATAATAATTCTAGAAATGAAAAAAAATTGAGGTTGTTTTTCCTTTAGGCAATTGATATTTAGGACTTAAAATGAATTATTTTTATGTTTTCTTTAGTATATTAGGACCAGAATTCAAAAAAAAAGAATTTTTCTTTTAGTACTTCTTTAAAAGATTTCTTTAAGGTGTTAATTCCAAAATCCAAAAAGATTTTCTTTTGAGGTGTTTCTTTGGGAAATTAGTGAAAAATTTGAAAAAGTTCTTTCTATTTTCATTAGAACTTTAGGATGTTGTACATAGGAAATAAAAATACTTTATCTTTTGTTTATCATTAGAATTTCTTCTTTAGGCAACCAAAATTGAAATAAAAAAAAAATTGTTTTATCTTTTGCATTGCTTGTTTTGAAATATTTCGTCAGGATATCAAATGAAAATTCAAAATATGTTTCTGTGGTTCATTCTTTAGGTTTCCTTCTTAAAAAAAAAAGAATCAAAAAATATTTTTCTCTTCTAGTATTTTTCCTAAATATTTTATTTGTTTCAAAAGGAAAAGGAAAAAAAACATGCCCGTTAAGCTTGAGTCTAGAATAGGTCATAGAACATTAAGTCTAGAAAATTCAAAAAAAAAATGAGAAAGTTAGTTTGTTTACTTTATTCCCGTTCTTCCAGAACTATGCAAAGATCTGATTCATGCGGGGTCATGATACGTAGACAACCTACATAGGGTTCGATCGAATCATTTTTTTTTATTTATTAAAAGGAAAAAAAAGAGGAAAAATGGAAAAAGAGAAAAGGAAAGGAAAAAGAGGCAGAATTGTGGGATGTGAGAAATGAGAAGGAAGAAAAAGAGTGATAATTAGAAAGAAAAAGAAAGAAAATGAGCAAGCTAAAAAGTGTGAGGGAAGAAAAAGAGAGGTTGACATAAACAATTGGGATGATGCCAACTGACCTTTGTACCCTCGAAGTCATTTTTAGAACCGATAACTGTGGCTAGGTGCATTGCACGTAAAGTGAAATTATCTTATGTTAAATGCCCTAACGCTAACGTGATGGTTTT
>NW_017698209.1:0-2772 GCF_001879085.1 Nicotiana attenuata | reverse complement strand
TGTTGTTGTTGTCCCCAGTTTTCCCTGTATTTGTTTCGTATTTGTTATTTTTGATTTTCCCCAATTTGTTGTTCCCTTTGTTGTTTGATTTGTTTCCAATTTATTGTTGCCTTGTTGTTGGTTACCCCAATTGCCCTGGGATCTCCACTTGTTTTTTGTTGGTTTAGACGAATTTTCCTCTTTTGACCTTTGGTAATTATTCACATATTGCACCTCTTCGTTCTGCCCATCATAACAATCATCTTAAAATCCACCACAATCATTTTCAAATTGATCCGAATTCCCTTGGTTCTGTTGACCTCTCTGTCTTCTATTGTTCACAAGCATGTTAACACCCTCCATGGCATTCACTTGGCAAGGATTCTGAACTTGTTGCAACTGTGCCTTTGCTAATTGGTTCATTGTTGTTGTAAGTTCTGCTATAGCCTATCCATGGTCATGTAGTTCTTTTTGCAAATGAGTGACCGTGGGGTCACCCTGTGGCACATTGGCTCTACTTTGCCAAGCAGAGGATGTGTCAGCCATTTCATCAAGAATAGCACAAGCTTCATCATAAGGCAGCTTCATGAAATTTCCCCCAGCCAATTGATTCACTATGCACTGATTCGTTGTATTGATGCCCCGATAGTGTGTTGTATCATAGCCTCGGTCATATCATTGTTGGGGCATTCCTTTACCATAGTTCTATATCTCTCCCAAATCTCGTGCAATGGTTCGGTGGGCTCCTGCTTGAAGGCTAAGATCTCATCCCGTAGTGCTGCCATGTGCCCCGGTGAGAAAAATTTGGCAATGAACTTATCCGCCAACTCATCCCAAGTTGTGATGGAATGGTTGGGAAGTCGCTCAACCCAATCCAATGCTTTCCCTCTAAATGAGAATGGGAAAAGCCTCAACCGAAGTGAATCTTCGGACACATTGGTTTGCTTGCTCCCCCAACAGGTATCCACGAACCCTTTGAGATGTTTGTAAGCATTTTGAGTGGCAGCGCCCGTGAAGTACCCACGTTGCTCCAACAATGTCATCATCACGTTGGTTATTTGAAAATTGCCCGCCCGGATCCGGGGCGGAACAATTGCACTTGCATAGCCTTGGCTGGGAAGAACTCTAGGAGCCACTCTTGGAGGTGGCGGAGGAGGGTCTGGGACGTTCTCATTTGCATTGGCCTGGTGGCCTCTACGTTGTCCTTGAGGTACAAGAGGCACCTCTTCATCTCCATTGTCATCAACCTCCTCCCCCGCATTCACGTTTTCAAGAGGGTCATTAGCATTTAATGCCATTTTGTACCTGAAGTATTGACACAAACAAATTAGTAACAAAGAAGGAAAGAAGAACAAAACACAAAACTACCTAGATAGATAGCCAAAACAGGGTTTGCTCCCCTTCATCAGATAAGCATAGTGATCGCGGCAAACCCTGCACTACTATTAAGTAGCGAGAGAGGTCGAAGCAGCTTTTACCCGATTTAGGGTCGGGATCGAATTCCACAGAGAGCTAGATATTGGAATTGGGTATCTACCTAAAGTGGAGTTGTGTGTTTCCTCCAAATTTCACTTCTACACATTTTTGGATTTTAATTATGATTCTAGTTCTATAAACTACAATGCTCAATTTAACTACTATAAGCTATGATTAAACTATTGCAAGTTGTTCAAATGACTAAAAGGCACTAGGGTAGTGACTTTCGCATAGGTGGTCAATTGACGGATTCTTGAATCTAAAGCTATATTGACACATTTGGGGAGTATGATATACCCATTGCTCGATTCTACTCACTCTATACCTCTCGGTAGTTCGAGTGATTTTGCCCGAGTTGACTTTCTCAAGACCAATTGGGTATACGAATTTGCACAAGCAATTGATCAAGTCGGGTATTACGATCTCTTGGTTTAACCCTTTAATTGGGGCTATCAATTCTCTTGAGTACGCCCCAATTCCTTGTTGGACTAATTCTAGAGACTTAGGCTCTCTTTCTCAAGAAGAGCAAAAGTCAACTAAACACAAACTAGTGTTTGCAACCACTAATTTAGCAATTAAACATGGAACTAGCCCAAATATCAAACACCCATAGTCAATCAAGCTCTAAAATACAAGATCCATCAATTACCCACACTAGGGTTGAGCCACAACCCTAGCTGATGGGTCTAGCTACTCATATTTTGGTTGAGGTTCCGGGAGCCTCAGATGAGTTTCAGGGTGAATTTTGAGCATGTCCGGGAATTTCGGTACTTTGAGATGGTTCTGGCACTTTTGGGAGTGCGAACCGCACCAAATTTATGCGGACCGCACTAAATTTTGCGGACCTTAGTGCGGACCGCATAATTTGGTGTGCGGCCGCACATCAAGATGTTCTGCAGGATCGCTGATCCGACTTCGGAAGCTTATATCGTTTGATCTACAAGGAATTTTGAGATGATTTAAAACGAAAGTTGTAGCCCTTCGTGTCTAGTTTCCATAAAGGTAAGGAAATCACAATTTGGACATCTGTAGAGAAAGTTATGGCCAAAATACAAAAGCATGTCACTACAGTCAACATTCTCCGCGGTAGCGGTGGATTAACCGCGGTCAGCGGTGGTTTTTCTACGGTCAGCAGTGATGGAAATCTGGGGGGTGCACTATAAATTCGAGGTTTAGGGTTTTATTTCGTATTTTGACCTAGAGAGCTCGGATCTTGGCGATTTTTCGAAGGTTTTTCAAGAAATTCATCGGGGTAAGTGATTCTAACTCGGATTTGGCTAGAATACATGAATCTATCATTGAATTCATCATTTGATT
>NW_017698208.1:0-2773 GCF_001879085.1 Nicotiana attenuata | reverse complement strand
ATCTTCCGGTGGTAATCCTTGTTGTTTCCTTGCATTATGATCGGAGAAGTTTTGCCATTCTTCCGAGTGATGCTTGACTGCTGAAATTTGAAATATATGCCTCTATTCTCCAGGTGGGCGCCTGATTGCTGAACTTTGAAAAGTATTCCCTTGTTCTCCAGGTGGGCGCCTGATTGCTAAAACTTGAAACGTATTCCCTTGTTCTCCAGGTGGGCGCCTGACTGCGAAACTTGAAAAGTATTCCCTTGTTTTCCAGGTGGGCGCCTGACTTTAACAAAATAAACAACAAAGAGAATTTCTGCCCCAGTTTGGTAACCGGGTACAGCATGTTATCAAAAATTAAAAGTTAAAAGCTAAAATTGGATTGTACTTCCCTTGTTCTCCAGGTGGGCGCCTGATTGCTAAAACTTGAAACGTATTCCCTTGTTTTCCAGGTGGGCGCCTGATTGCTAAAACTTGAAATGTATTCCCTTGTTCTCCAGGTGGGCGCCTGACTTCAACAAAATAAACAACAAAGAGAATTTCTGCCCCAGTTTCAACAAAAGAAAACTTTGTTAATGTAAAATGGTGATTAGCTGCTGGCATTCTTGTTGGCCATGCTCCCGCTTCCGACTTCACCCTGACTTGCTTCCTGGACTTGCTTTGGCTTCGCCACGGTTTCCCAGTTAACTTTCAGCCCTCTGATCTCGGTGACCCACATGTTTTACTTCATCTTACTGTTTGGTGTTCTTGTTCCCTTTTTATGAACCTTGCCTCTTCCTGGCAAACATCTGATTATTCCACTGATTTTCATTGGTCCTTCATGTTGTACTCTTTTTTGACCCGCCCCCAACTTGTTGTGCCACCTAACTGGGAAGCTGGTAGTTAGCTTTGACATCCTTCTTTTGTTTTTGAATAGAACTGACAATAAAACGTTTTATAGACAAATTTCAAGAAAATGAAGAGAAAATGAAGAGAATGAATGAGTGGTAATGAAGAGAAAAGGGCAAGACTTATCTGAGCGGAAAGGCTGAATCCATTGATCGTGCCATGCATTTTGGATCCAAACCTAGTCTGTCCAAACAATCAATTGTTGATTACCACCTTTGTCGTCTCATACTTCCACGCCCGACTTTCACCAAAACCCAAGCTTTGCTTCTTTTGTCATGTTTCCAAACATCTTTCAACCACAGACTTCCTTCATTCGCACCTCTGAAGACTCACTTTCGCCTTATGGTGCCCGTGAGGGTTTTCACCAATAAGACTCTCTCATTTTTAATATCTCTCAAACTCACTTCGCCTTACAGTGCCCGTGAGGGTTTTCACCAATAAGACTCTCTCATTTTATCATTTTCCTTCTGGCACCAGAGTGTTGTCCCCAACAAGAATAACTTTACCTGCCTGTACTGACATTTATTAAGATTGATCAGAAGGTCTTTCTTTGGACCGTAATGTGGCTTTTGGATGGGTTTTAGAAAGAAAGGTATAAAAGCTCAAAATAATTCAGACGTGGGTTCAATATTACAACTTTCGGAATTATATATTTCGTAGCCACCATAACTTCTGCCCCAGTTTCCTTCCCGGGGATTACTTGGATTTTCTTTTGTTATGAATGAACCTCAGTGAGGCTGCCTACGTACCCTTTCGGGATCAAGTCAAACGTAGTTCAGACAACTAAGTTCATTGTTGCGATCTTTCCTTTTCTTCCACTTTTGTTTTCTTTCCTTTCACTTCTTTTCTTTGCCTTTTCTTTTCTTTCTTATTTTTTATTCACTGTCCTTTTCTTTTCTTTCTCTTTTTTTTTTTGTTTTTTCTTTTCTTTTCTTTTCTTTTCTTTTCCCTTTCACGGTTTTTCTCTTGTTTCTCCATTTTCTTTCCCTGCTCGGGCTTACGAACTTTATTATTGATTCCGAAAGAGGGGTATGCAAGAAAGTAAGTAAGGCTCAAAGGGGTAACAAAGGATAAAGTGTTTAGATAGCAGAACAAAATGCCTTCGTCATTTCAATCTCAAACTATGCCAAATGCAATCAGGTACACAAAGATAAAGAAATCATACATAATATCTCTTGACTGCATCAGAATTAATAGCCATTTCTACACATTTCCCTTCTACGTCCGTTAGATTTAAAGCGCCATTGGACAATACTCTGGTTACAACAAATGGGCCTTGCCAGTTTGGGGCGAACTTTCCTTTTGCCTCAGCCCAATGAGGTAGGATACGTCTCAGCACCAACTGCCCTACTTCGAACCTCCGCGGACGCACCTTCTTGTTATATGCTCTTGCCATTCTCTGTTGGTATAACTGACCGTGGCACACTGCTGCCAATCTCTTCTCATCAATCAAACTTAACTGTTCCAGGCGGGCTTTAACCCATTCATCATCATCAATCTCTGCCTCAGCGATGATCCGGAGGGACGGGATTTCGACTTCTGCGGGTATTACTGCTTCGGTTCCATACACCAAGGAATAGGGAGTCGCTCCTACTGAAGTACGGACAGTAGTGCGATAGCCTAACAAGGCAAAAGGTAGTTTTTCATGCCATTGCCTTGACCCTTCGACCATTTTCCGAAGTATTTTCTTGATATTCTTGTTAGCTGCTTCGACCGCCCCATTTGCTTTAGGGCGATATGGGGTAGAGTTGCGGTGCATGATCTTAAACCGCTGACATGTCTCGGCCATCAAATGACTATTGAGATTGGCACCATTATCTGTGATGATTACCTTCGGGATCCCAAACCGGCATATGATATTTGAATGCACGAAATCGACAACTGCCTTCTTAGTCACAGATTT
>NW_017698207.1:0-2773 GCF_001879085.1 Nicotiana attenuata | reverse complement strand
TTAAAAGAAAATAATGACTGGAAATTACAAGAGGTTTTAAATGATTTGAAGCAAATACAAGGTTAAGAGCTGGAAACTGACAGTTTAAGAAACAATAACGAAAGTACATAGGAGGACGGGGGGGGAGGGGTCCTAGGTTTAGAAATAACATGGATCATCCACGCAACACCCGGTAACCAATTATACGCGTGGTGTTATCGCGTGATCATCATATCCATGTCTACCCTTTCCCACTCCGTTTAAGGTATTAAAGCGCGGAATAGTATCGTTACTTATTGCATGCTATTATCCGTCCCGATCCTATCAGTCTCGGAGGGATTGAGACTACTAATCCTAAAAGGGAAGGGAATTGGGGCTTTTTCAGAGTTTAAAAGGATAAAAAGTCTAAGGCGACAAACAAGAACACATAAGCAGTTAGGGGAAGAGCAAATATCAATTAAGGCTCAAATAGGCCTCCTCACTTAAAAGAGCAGATTGTATAGCATGACTTCAAATACTGATTGTGGTCTGTATTAAATTTAAAAGCGTTAGGACATGCTGATTTATCATATTTTTTCAGATGAGGAGTCCGATTAGCCTTGTCTGGTTGTAGTTTCAAAGCTGACACAGTTAATTAATTACCTAATGGTTTGCCTAAGTGAGACCTATAGGCATGGTATCTAACAGAGCGTACTGATTTTAAAGAAAGGGGTCACTGCTTTTATAAACAAAAGATCTGCAGGTTTTAAATGACCTTATGACTGGTTTCAGACTCGAAACTGATTCAGTTGATTATTCCTATAGGCATGATTTCTAAGCCTTATTGGTTTTAAAATGATTACAGAGATGCAAGAGTCCAATTGGCATGGTCTCTAGAATACAATTGATTATTATTAAGCCTACGATTGTTTGCCTAATGACATGTATATGCAGAAGTGCAGAAAACCTAAGATCATGATTTCTATATGCAGAAATGTAGAACTTATAGGCAGGTCTTCTATTGAAATGCAGAAGTTTATAAACAACTTATAGGCATGTTGTCTAAGAAGAGAATGCAGAAATTCATAAATAACCTATAAACAAGTTTTCTAAGATGAGAATGCAGGAATTCATAAACAGCCTATAGACATGATTTGCAGAAATTCATAAATAACTTATAGGCATGTTTTCTACCCTTTTTCATACATTCATCCCCATCCCTTTCCACTAACCATCCCCAATAGTTATTACAAATTATTACCGACCCGAATGAATCAAAAGAAAGAAAAGTAAAATTACATCAGAAGTTCCAGCTACAACCAAATAGCCTAATTCAGACTCAAAGTCCAACAATATGAGATAAACCAACTTCCAGGATCACATTTCCAAAAGCCTTTCTCATCATTAGGTGTGTTAATGTTCCAAGGAGCTTCATGAACTCCAGGCAATGCTTACACCCAATTACATTGCAGAATTAAGATTATGGTGCAGTGTGGAAGGGCCAGCCCTCAAATGTCCCAGTTCAGAGGGAACTCAAGGTCCCAAAGCAAGGTTCATAGGAGGGGGGCAGAACTTAGAGTCTAAGAGTAAGAATAGGTGCCTAGAGAGTGAATTAGGAAGGCCATGGCAGGCTAGTGGTCATGCCCAGCAATTGGGAATGCTGGCACACCCCTGACTAGCCTGTTAGCCACATCTTAGGAGTTAGGATCTATTGAAGATCAAGTTCAGGCCTGAGCAGTAACTTGGATACTGCCAGGCCAAAACCTTAACTCAGACACATAGAGGAAGATAGGGGGTGGGGATTCACAATAGAAACAAATGCAGGGAAAGAACATACACAATTTAATCAGTGAACATGCACAACAAGGTAAACAAGAATGCTAAAACAATAAAGTAGACACATAGAGGTGAGGCGAAAAATTAAATTAGAACATACCAGTTTCAGAGGAAACAAGTAAAAAACAGTAGTCTTGAAGAAACCAAATTGCAAGCAAAGCAATTCCAAAAGATCCCAAGCAAAGCATAGTATTGAATTCAAAACAGAGTTGCAAGTGTGCCAGTATTTTAAAGACTAGTGGTGTGAGGGTTGTGTGAAGAAAGAAGTCGTAAGATGTTGTGGTAAGATACAAGGTAAGGTCCCTTTTGTAGTGCAGAATGCAAGAAAGAAAGGCAAGGAAATATTATTGAAATCAGTCTCCCTTTGGTTATGGGATTCTGAGTCCAACGGGTAAAAACTAGTTAAGGAAAGAAGTTTTACTTAAAACCTTTCAAAGTAGCACAAAAGGGGTAAATACACAAAACTTATTTAAGGAAAACAATCAACAGTACACGGTTTGTACCAAATATGGCAAGAGAATCAATCAAACAGTCCTGACACCTAAATTACAAGTTCAATTTGACTGAATCAAGTCAAGAAAGGTAAAGGAGATTCAATCAAAGAAAAATCAATGACAATTCCTCAGCCTTATTAAAGGGATTTCAAAATCAATCACTTAGATGGTGAAAACCTTTTTGAAAGAGGGATTTTCTCATATATAAAGCATACAGATCAAACAAAAGGAACTGTCAAGTTATTTAGGAAAAAGAGTCTATCATTGAAAGCCTTAGAGTCACAAGCAAAAAGAGATTCAACTTCAGTTACAGACTCATTGTGAGTATGAAAGCCTGGGGTACCAACGTGGAACCCTAATACCATTTACCCAAAGAAAACCGCCCAAATCCTAGGGTTTAAAATTGAGTCAGGCAATAGAGGTGTAGAAAACTGGTACTTTGAAAGAGGCTACAGAAGTCTTTTCCAAAGACTTAGCGAGAGTAC
>NW_017698206.1:0-2773 GCF_001879085.1 Nicotiana attenuata | reverse complement strand
AAGCATTTAAGCAATACAAGAATGAGGTAGAAAATCAATTGAATAAAAAGATCAAAATGATTAGAAGTGATCGAGGTGGAGAATATGAATCTCCGTTTGCAGAAGTATGTTCGGAATATGGAATTATCCATCAAACTACTGCACCTTACACACCTCAATCCAACGGAATTGCGGAAAGGAAAAATCGGACATTAAAAGAAATGATGAATTCTTTATTAATAAGTTCCGAATTACCGCAGAGTTTGTGGGGGAAGCTATCCTTATAGCTAACCGAATACTCAACAAAGTACCCCACAGCAAAACGCAATCTATTCCATATGAAAATGGAAAGGAAGAAAACCCAACTTGAAATATTTCAAAGTGTGGGGGTGTTTAGCAAAGGTACAGGTTCCTTTACCTAAAAGGGTTAAAATTGGACCAAAAATAGTAGATTGCGTTTTCATTGGATATGCTACAAATAGTAAAGCATGTCGATTTTTGGTTCATAAATCTGATAATCCCGAGATTCATGTTAATACGGTAATGGAATCAGATAATGCTGAATTCTTTGAGAGCATCTATCCGTATAAAACTGAAAGCGAGTCGTTAAGTGAAAGATCTAAACGACCTCGGGAAGAACCAAAGGAAAATACTCCAAGTATAGAAGATCCAAGGCGTAGCAAACATCAAAGAACATCTACTTCCTTTGGACCAGGTTTTGTGACATTCTTGCTTGAAAATGAGCCTCAAACTTTTAAAGCAGCTATGTCGTCTTCTGATTCAGCATTTTGGAAAAAGGCAGTCAATAGTGAGATTCAATCAATTTTGGATAACCATACATGAGAATTGGTTGATCTTCCTCCAGGAAATAAGCCTTTAGGTTCGAAATAGATCTTTAAACGGAAAATTAAAGCTGATGGCACTATTGGCAAATATAAGGCAAGACTTGTTGTCAAAGGTTATAGACAAAAGGAAAGCCTTGATTACTTTGACACTTACTCGCCAGTAACAAGGATAACATCTATTAGGGTGTTAGTGGCACTAGCGGCCGTGTATGGTCTTGAAATCCATCAAATGGATGTTAAAACAGCTTTCCTAAATGGAGAATTGGAGGAAGAAATTTACACGGAACAACCTGAGGGTTTTGTGGTTCCTGGTAAAGAAAAGAAAGTGTGCAAACTTGTTAAGTCGCTTTATGGACTTAAACAAGCACCCAAACAATGACATGCAAAATTTGACCAAACAAAGTTGGCAAATGGATTTAAAATCAACGAGTGTGACAAATGTGTTTACATTAAAAATACTCCAGGTCATGAAGTCATTATTTGTTTATATATTAAAAGTATGGCAGATATAAATGCTACAAAGTGCATGTTGGCTAGCAAATTCGACATGAAAGACTTAGGAGTTGTTGATGTGATCTTAGGAATCAGAATTCGCAAGACTCCATAAGGTCTAGCATTATCACAGTCTCACTACATTGAAAAGGTACTTGACAAATTCAAGTATTTGGATTACAAAATTGCCAAGACTCCAATTGTCGTGAGTTATGCACTTCAAAAGAATGAAGGTGAAAGTGACTCACAACTGGACTATGCAAGAGTATTGGGAAGTTTGATGTATATCATGAATTGTACGCGACCAGATATAGCATGTGCTATTAGCAAACTGAGTCGGTTTACAAGTAATCCCAATCAAATACATTGGATGGCAATGAAACGAGTTTTGGGATATCTGAAACATACCCAAAATTAATGCTTTGCATTATAACAAATATCCTTTCGTGATCGAGGGATATAGTGATGCAAATTGGATCACCGGATCATCTGAAGTTAAATCCACAAGTGGATATGTTTTCACAATTGGGGGTGGAGCAGTGTCTTGGAAATCATCCAAACAAACGTGCATCGCCCGTTCTACAATGAAATCTGAATTCATAGCTTTAGATAAGGCTGGTGAGGAAGCTGAATGGCTCCGGAATTTCTTGGAAGATATTCCATTTTGGCCCAAACCTTTGGCACCTATATGTATACATTGTGATAGTCAAGCGACAATAGGTAGGGCAGGGAGCATTATGTATAACGGAAAATCTCGTCATATCCGACGGAGATACAATACCATTAGACAACTACTCTCTAGTGGTGTTATCACAATTGACTACGTAAAGTCAAGAGATAACGTGTCGGATCCACTTACAAAAGGCCTATCTAGAGAGGCAGTTGAAAGATCATCAAATGGAATGGGGTTAAAGGCCGGACAAGTCATCATGGCGGTAACTCTACCTAGCAGACTGGAGATCCCAAGAGCTAGGTTCAAAGAGATCAAACAAAGTTATGAATGACGGCTCAACATTGTCAACTAACTCAACCCATTCTCGTGATGAAGACAATGTTAAAAAATGAGGTAAAGCATTAAGGCTTTTTTGATGAGTCAATAAAGCTTAAAGCTTTTTAATGATTTGCTAAGTCTGGCAGGATATGACCAGATAGTGTGTCTTTAGGATTACACGTTTAGGAATCACCTATGTGAGTGTGAAGTGTAAGCCGCTTCAAGGAGAATGAAAGTAAAGGCCCATTCTCTAAGCACTCATGAAACCAGGCGGTGTTCATGGCTGAAACGAACACAACCGTGAGAACCATAGATGGTTAAGGATTGATTGTGTGACTTATGTTGTCTAGGTATACAACAAAGCTCGACGGTTCAAAGATATCAAATCTACCGATTGACCGAGTATATCCGATATAAGTTCACTACGGAAAGTTCAAAGGGAAACCTACTTATCCAGATGCAATCA
>NW_017698205.1:0-2773 GCF_001879085.1 Nicotiana attenuata | reverse complement strand
TCTGCCCCCCTCCAACTGAGCCTTGCCTTGGGACCTTGAGTTCCCTCTGAACTTGGACATTGGAGGGTTGGCCCTTCCACACTGCACTTTAATTCAGTTCTGTAGTGATATCTGGGTGTAATCATTGCCTGGAGTTCTTGAAACTCCTTGGAAATTTGACACATTCGAGATAAGAGAAAGGCCTTGGAACTTGATCCCGGCAGTTGGCTCATATCATATTGTTAGACCTTGGGTCTGAATTAGGCTCCTTGGATGCAACTTAAAAGCTCTGATGTAATTTTATTTTCTGTTTGATTCATTTGGTCTGTAATAATTTTTGTAATAACTTAAGGGGTTTTAGTAAAAAAGGGAGGGTTATCTGTGTATGCATAAGGGTAGATATCCTGCCTATAGGAGTTTTTCTTTGAATTTCTGCACTTACACACATAGAAATCATGCTTATTGGAATTCTGCACTTTCATATGTAGATATCCTGCCTATAGGAGTTTTTCTTTGAATTTCTGCACTTTCACATATAGAAATCATGCTCATAGGAATTCTGCACTTTCATATATATAGAAATCATGCTCATAAGAACTCTGCATATCATATAGATATCCTGCTCATAAGAATTCCGCATGTAGGAACCATGTCTTTAAGATTCTGCATTTTTGTATCTATCATTAGGCAAACAGTTATAGGTCAAAATAATAATCAATTGCATCCTAGATACCATGCTCGTAGGATTTTCTGCACTCTTGCCACGCCTGTAAAAAGTGTGTAAAATTAACAACGCTAGAAAGCATGCCTATAGGAACTATCAACCCAATCTGAATCACTCGTTTTAAGATTAGTCCGTCAGTAGTAACCAAATGCAGAACTCGTATCATTCTGTTAAAATTGGCAACTTTCAGTAATCAGTTCACTTCCTTATTCCTGAAACCAGTAGATGCCATCACTTAGGGAAACAAGTAAGTAGTTAATTAATTGCACCAGTCTTCGATAAGTTACAGCCAGGCGAGCCTAATGCGAACTTCTTGTCTAAAAATATGTAATGAACCAGCCTGCCTAACGTTAAGCATAATTTGGACCTAATCAGTATATGTAAGACGTGCTAAACTACATGATTTCTGTGATTAAAGGAGGTTTGTCTGAGCCTTAATTGCTTTTGTGCTCCCATAACTGTCTTATGTGTTTTGCCTGACGCCTTAGTATTTTAACCTTTTGAACCTCTGAAAAGCCAAGCTCCCTCCCTTTAGGATTAGTGGTCCTAAAGCCTCCAGGACTGATAGGTGGGACGGGTAATAGCACGTTGTAGGTAACGACACCATTTCGCGCTCAATACCTTATCGGGGTGGGGAGGGTAGACATAGAGATGATGATCACACGATAACACTACGCGTACGATTGGTTACCGGTGTTGTATGGATGATCCATGTGATTTATAAACCTAGGACCCCTTTCCCTATGTTACTTTGTTTAATATCAATAAATTCTGTCTTTTTAATTACCCAAAACTCCCCTTTATTTTTTTACTGCATTATCCCTTTTCCTTCTTTGTTTATAAATTCCAACATGCTTGTTAGCAACCCTTATGTGTAAATTTATTTGCATACTTGTTTACATTAAAGTCACAACATAGCATGGCCGGGAACCACACTAGTGGATCTTGAGGGGTGCCTAACACCTTCCCCTCGAGATAATTTCTAGCCCTTACCCGAACTCTGGTTTTCCAATTCAAAACCCTTCTTAGTGTCCTAGTGCACTCAATCATTAGGTGGCGACTCTTCAATTCCAAAAACCCAATTCCCAAACGGGAATAGAGTTGTCTTCCCGAATGTCGTAAACCCGATTTGGCGAGAAAAAGGGGGCGTCGACAACATGAAGCAGGGTTGTTGAGAACGCTGACTAGCGTATCGATCAACCACGCTTCGAGTAGCTTTTTCATGGCCAGTGGCACCCCTTCTTCTATGGACGTGGATGTCCCTTTTTCCATTTGGTTTCGTTATGCTGCAATGGGGGGGAGGCGACCTCTCGCGCCTGGGGGAGGCAGTGGGTGTCACATAATCGCGTAGTATTTCACAACTCTCATTGATAATGTTCATGAGGTTTTCAGGGAAGTCACATGTCACTTTAGTCCTATCTTCTTGTTTACTTGCCATGTAAGTATCCGTACGTGCAGAGAAAGAGAAAAACCTTGTGGTTCATTAGGTTAACAACTTACGTGAGTTGTAAATCTAAAGAAAACTAAAAAATTAGCTAAAAAAATTGCCACAGACTGCGCCAAACTGTTTGACATAAAATTCAGATCTAGGCTCAACAAATTCAATTTAAATAAAGTAGAGTTAATCTTAACTAATATTAATATCCAAAAGACAAGACAAATTGATTGCGTAATAAAATAATATGTGTGTGTGTTAGGTCGGATGGCAATAAATGTGGACAATGTTAACAATATTTAATGACTCAAAAGGAGTGAGATAGCATTAACTAACAATAAATGGCAATTGATGGCATTTAAGTAAATAAGAACATATGAGTCACCCAAATAGGGGTGAGATATGTGGATATTCCTTATGACAAAGATGAATGATTGATGAGCCTTCGAACACTCAGGTTGTTCTTGGATCAAGCGGAAGAGTTAGATAACAATCTTAGTGAAAAGATATTTTTCATATGTTTGCAATAAAACCAAATTCTTTCAACAAAGTCAATGTGTTTGTTACAAGTGAATATCTCATGTCCTCTATTTTTCTTCTCTTTCTATTTATACTAGAACATACACTAAAAACTC
>NW_017698204.1:0-2774 GCF_001879085.1 Nicotiana attenuata | reverse complement strand
CCTATCAGTTCTGCTTTACCCACTTCGAACCACCCAATCGGAGACCTACACCTTCTTCCATACAATGCTTCAAATGGGTCCATCTGGATGCTGGCATGAAAGATGTTATTGTAAGCAAATTCTATAAGCGGTAAGTGATCATCCCAGTTACCTTTGAAGTCCAAGACACAAGCTCGCAACATATCTTCAAGCATTTGAATAGTCCGCTCGGCCTGACCGTCAGTCTGTGGATGGAAAGCTGTGCTGAGATTCACTTGAGTACCCAAACCTTGCTGAAATTTCTTCCAAAAATTAGCTGTGAACTGGGTCCCTCGATCTGAGATAATAGAAAGTGGAGTGCCATGAAGCCTTACTATCTCCTTGATATACAGCTTGGCATATTGTTCCGCAGTATCAGTGGACTTGACCGGCAAGAAGTGAGCTGATTTGGTGAGTCGATCCACTATTACCCAAATTGAGTCGAATTTGTGCTGAGTGCGAGGTAACCCCACCACGAAATCCATGTTAATCATCTCCCATTTCCACATCGGTATTTCCATAAGCTGAGTTAGCCCGCCGGGCCGCTGATGCTCGGCCTTCACTTGCTGACAATTTGGACATTTAGATACAAAGTCCGCCGCACCCCTCTTCATGCCGCTCCACCAATAAACCTCCTTGAGATCATGATACATTTTCATAGAACCTCGATGCACGGAATACCTGGAATTATGAGCCTCTGCCATCACCCTCTCCAGAAGCCTATCCACATCCGGAACACATAACCTACCTTGACACCGCAAAACACCATCTTCGCTGCCGAGTGAAAATGCCGAAGTCTTGTTATTCAAAAATGCTTCCTTTATCTGAGCCAATGCTTGATCACTAAACTGCTTTTCCTTGACTTCCGCTACGAGTGACAATTCTGCTCCATTATGCACCATGATGTTCCCCTTATCTGATGCCGAAATGCCAACCCCTAAACTGACCAATTGATAAGCCTCCCGACCGAAGGTCCTTCGATCCACTCCCAAATGAGCCAAACTACCCATGGATTTTCGACTGAGAGCGTCGGCCACCACGTTCGCCTTCCCTGGATGGTATAAAATGTTCATGTCATAATCCTTGAGCAGTTCTAACCACCGCCGCTGCCTTAAATTCAATTCTTTCTGCTTGAGCAAGTACTGGAGGCTCTTGTGGTCTGAAAACACATCTACATGAACCCCATAAAGATAATGCCGCCATATTTTCAAAGCAAATACAACTGCTGCAAGCTCCAAATCATGCGTCGGGTAGTTCTTCTCGTGATTCTTGAGTTGTCTTGAGGCATATGCTATAATCTTCCCATGCTGCATCAATACACACCCCAAACCAACCCTGGAGGCATCACAATAAACCACAAACCCTTCCGTTCCTTCCGGCAAGGCCAATACCGGTGCCGAGGTCAACCTGGTCTTTAATTCTTTAAAACTTTTCTCACAAGCTTCGGACCATTGGAACTTAACTGCTTTCTGCGTCAATTTGGTCAACGGGGAGGCGAGGGTAGAGAACCCCTCCACAAACCTCCGGTAGTACCCTGCTAAACCCAAGAAGCTACGAATCTCCGTTGGAGTGGTAGGTCTGGGCCAATTCTTCACTGCCGCAACCTTCTGAGGGTCAACCATAACTCCTTCCCTGGAAACAACATGACCCAAGAACGTGACAGATTCAAGCCAGAATTCACATTTTGAAAATTTCGCATATAATTGGCGCTGATGAAGAGTCTGCAAAACTGCCCTGAGGTGATAGGCATGATCCTCCCGACTCCGCGAATACACAAGGATGTCGTCAATGAAAACAATCACGAAGGAGTCTAGAAACGGCTTGAAGACCCGATTCATAAGATCCATAAAAGCTGCTGGGGCATTTGTTAGCCCGAAAGACATCACCATAAATTCAAAGTGCCCATAACGTGTCCTGAAAGCTGTTTTTGGAATGTCTTGTTCCCTTATCTTCAATTGATGATACCCGGACCTCAAGTCGATCTTTGAGAAACACATAGCACCTTGTAATTGGTCAAATAAGTCATCTATCCTTGGCAGGGGATACTTGTTCTTGATTGTAACTTTGTTAAGTTGCCGGTAGTCAATACACATCCGTAGCGATCCATCCTTCTTTCTTACGAACAAGACCGGTGCGCCCCATGGCGACACACTTGGCCGGATGAAACCCTTCTCTAACAAATCCTTCAATTGCTCCTTTAGCTCTTTCAATTCTGCCGGTGCCATTCTGTAAGGTGGAATCGATATAGGCTGTGTGCCTGGCATCACGTCGATCCCAAAATCAATTTCCCTGTCTGGCGGAATCCCGGGGAGTTCATCTGGAAAGACATTTGGAAATTCATTCACAACCGGTACAGAATCAAGGCTAGGTGCCTCGGCATTGGTGTCTGCAACTCGAACTAGATGATAGATACACCCCTTCTTGATCATTTTCGCGGCCTTAAGGTAGGAAATAAACCGACCACGAGGCACTACATTATCTCCCCTCCATTCGATGATGGGCTCATTAGGAAATTCAAGCCTAATGGTTCTAGTCCTACAATCAAGTTTGGCAAAGAATGAGTAAAGCCAATCCATTCCCATTATTACATCGAAATCCACCATTCCCAACTCGATTAGGTCGGCCACGGTATCCCTACCACGCACCGTAACAACACAACCTCTATAAACTCGAGCAGCCAAAATTGGCTCACCAACTGGGGTGGATACTGAGAATGGCTCATGAAGCTGCTCCGGTTCTATCCCAAAATCTCATAG
>NW_017698203.1:0-2774 GCF_001879085.1 Nicotiana attenuata | reverse complement strand
CTATTGCTGAGGTGGATGGTACCCTTGCTGCTGATTGTTGTACCCTTGTGGTCTAGGATACGGTGCCATATTGTTCGGGGGGTCTCGATGCCTCCCGTGTTTCCGGCGTTATACTGTGGCTGCGGTGGCCTGTACTGCTGCTGAGTCTGCTGACCCCAGTTCTGATTACCTTGCCTCTGACCCCCATAGTTAGCCACATAGTTCATATCTTCAGGGTGCTGGTGATGATGATCATGCTCTGTATTCCATGGATTACCAATTGGCTGGCTAATGCAAGATGTGCACAAGCCCCCATTGGTAGTGTCTACTATATGAACCTGTTGCTTCTGCCCTGATTCCTCCACCTTTTTGGTGAGGATGCTCATTTGCGTCAAAAGAGTCGCCATGTTTTCAGCCATTGTATTAGAAGGATCAAGAGGCACTGAGTGCACCACTGGAGTGATAGGTGCATTCCTAGAAGTCCAACCCGAATTCTGCGCCATCTTGTCGAGCAAATTCTGACCTTCTCTCCAAGTCTTGCTCAAGAATGCCCCACCAGCCGAGGCATCAACTATATTCTTCAAGCTGTCTGACAATCCCATGTAAAACCGTTGTCCCAACATCTGCTCTGGAACACCATGGTGGGGACACATAACCAACATTCCTTTAAATCTGCCCCATGTCTCGTGTAGTGTCTCCATTGGTTTCTGTTTGAAACTCACAATCTCATCAATTTGTTGAGCGGTCTTGTTGGGAGGATGGAACTTGTTGTGAAATTGCTTGACCAACTCATCCCAAGTTGCTATAGAGTTTATGGGAAGCGAGTTTAGCCAAACCTGAGCAGCTCCTGTCACCGAGAATGGAAACAATAATAATCTGATTGCTTCCGGAGTCACGTTCGGTTGCCTTTGAGTTTTGCAAATAGACAGGAAGTTCTTTAAGTGTTGCTGCGGGTCTTCTGTTTGTGTCCCAGAAAAAAGTCCCTTGTTCTGCAACAAGTGTAGCATGTTATTTGTGATCTGGAACGATTCAGCTTGTATTGCAGGCACAATAATGGCAGTGGCCAGATTGTCAGCTGTGGGTTGTGCCCAGTCATAAAGTGCACCCTCAGGCACAGGAGGTGCCAATTGCTCATTCCTGACGTTCACGTTGGGGTCGTTTATGTCGCCCATGTCAATTTCGAGTTGGTGTATTTGTTGTGATTGTTGAAGTCTTTTGTTTGCACGATTCAATGCCCGGAATGTCTTCTCGGGGTCCGAGAGTCCTTCAAGCAGTTCTCCAGTCTTCGTAGAATTTCTAGGCATGCACCTGTGCACCCAGATCAACAACCGTCAAATTTTCAACGAAAAAGTTGGTAGAGAGAAAACTGACTACAACAAGAATCTTTGTATTTCTGTCAATGGCAATTGATAATTCCGTTAACTCCCCGGCAACGGCGCTAAAATTTGATCACGCCCAACTATGCCTTATAAAAAGGACTCTGCGGACGTTGCAAATATAACCCGAGTATTACGCCCAGGGTCGAATCCACAGAGAGTTAACCTATCAACCGCTATCTTCAGACCCACTAAGTCTTCAGAACCAGCTTCCCAAATATTCAAATCTCAGTTGAGTGTTCTTTAATAACTAGCTTGCAAATAACTAAATGGCTGTAACTAAGTAAAAAATAAGGGTTGTAAACAATTATGAGAAAAAGCTAAGGCAATGATTTCCCCTATTGATGGAATCCCTTCTGTTTATGCTCATACAAATTTACCCACACATCTCTATCAATCATGAACGCTAATCTTGCCGCAAATCTCTCCCGAGTAATCACAGTAATTTACTATTGCACTCTCCCGAGATACACTAGCTTGCTTTATTTAGCACAATTCAATTTAGATTGCACCCAAGGCTTCGTTATTCCTAATCCCGCCTTTAAACCCGCAATTATAGATTCCTCTAATAATCTAGGAGTGGTGTTGTTCAACAATACCCTAAATATGCACTCTTTTTCCAAGTTATGCACACTAAATAGGCACAGCTAATTGAGGATCCTGTCAATTAACTACAACGAACACGAAGTTGAACAAATAAAGATTAAACTAGCAATTTGTATTCACATAAACAAGAAGTTCATTCACCCAATAGGTTCCATCAAAGCCTTAGACAAGGAATTTAGCTACTCATGGCTATGGGAAAATAAACTAAGCTTGAATTCATCATAAAATCAAAAGAAAAGAGGAAAGATGTTTAGAGTACTTTCTCCCAATTGTTTTCCTTGCTAAGAAACCTACAAAATCAATACATGCCTCTCTTGGGCGAAGTCTAATGTTTTAAATAGGGTTTACGTCTAAAAATCCCGTAATTGACACTTTGGTCCCTGAAGTTTCTGCGCCTGCCGCGGTTCTGACGCGGGCGCGGTTAGAACCGCGGCCAAACACCCTCGCGGAATCTCTGAACTTCTGCAGCTGCTTCCCACCGCGGTTCTGCCGCGATCGCGGTGGAATCACGGTGGATCCAGTTCTCTGAATCTTCGGCCTGTTTTTGCACGGGTCACTTAGGAAATTTCACAGTTGGCCTCTTTTTCATCACTTTTGACTCCAAAACTGCTCCTTAGCCGTCTTTATACATATATCACCTACAAATCATGAAAAGCACTAATAAGAGCATTTTGTCATCACTTTTAGCATTAAAACTACACAAGAAAGTGATTATTTAAGGTGTGATTATAGTCAAATTCACCTATTATCAACACCCGACACTTAAATCTTTGCTCGTCCTCGAGCAACTAAACCACACTTCTAGGCCTAACT
>NW_017698202.1:0-2774 GCF_001879085.1 Nicotiana attenuata | reverse complement strand
AGGTGAGTCTCCTTTCTAACCTTGTAAGAGGGAATTGTCCCCATAGGTGAAATAATTGATTATGTGCTCCTATTTGTGGGGGCTACGTACGCACGAGGTGACGAGAGTCCGTGCGTAGCTACTATTATGCTATTGTCCGGGTAGTTAGGACCCAAAATCATGCAATACTTGGATTATTTACGAACCTATTGATAGCTTGAATTGCTTAAATCACATCGAATTAGTAAACGAATTTCTAAACAGATAAAACTTCATTTTTCTTAAATGGTTAAAAGAGGATTTGTTTTCATTGGATAATTACTCCGTGTGGACTTCTTGATTGACTGTCTGTGTGTTTATTTATGGAACGGGGCGAACGCCTCGACAGATTAAATAGATGCATCTATAGGCGCGCCGTCGACCCTCGGCAAGTGCATAGTTTATTTCTGTTGGATCAGGCCGTCGCCTCGGCATAATATGTGCATGCTTGCATTGCTTATCCTGAAACTTAATGAAGTTGATATTGTATTTTTGGCCGGCTATAAACTAATAAAGATAACGAAAAGTAAATCTTGGAATTTCCTTATTATTTGAGAAGGTGTTACCTGTTTTCTTGCTCTATGAGTTATAATTTCTAGATAAATCCATGTTTTCCTCACATCTTCACCATATTATTATTGGACCACTAGAAAGTGTCGAAGTTGACCATCTCGTCTCTACTTCTTCGAGATTAGACGGGATACTCATTGAGTACACGTTGTTTTCGTACTCATACTACACTTCTGTGCATTTTTGTTGCACAGGTATATGTAACTCTAGTGGCCTACTGGGCGTAGCAGCATGGTGGATACGGAGACTTAGGTGAGCTGCACTTCTCGAGGCGACCCGCAGTCAGCAGAGTCTCTTTCAATTATCTGTATTTATTTTCTGTCCAATATTGTGTTCCGGACAGTTGTTGTACTTTATTTGATTTTTCTTATAAATTGCTCATGAACTTGTGATACCGGGTTCTGGGATGGTTTGAAGTATTTTGTATTAACTGTTTATCATTTAAATTTGATTTGAGACAATTATCTTTTAAATTGCTAAATTTGAAAGAAAATCCCAGATTTCAAAAGTATTAAAACGAGAATTTGATTAAGTAATTTGGTTGGCTTGCCTGACAGCTGTGTCCGGCGCCATCACGACCCTTAGTGGATTTTGGGCCGTGACAGCTTCATTTCAGGTATTATGACTTGTACGCGTGGTCGGAATTAAGTTTCGGGAAGTTCAGAGTTGATTTGGAAAGAGAATTCTTATTTCGTAAGCTTAAAGTTGAAAGAATTAACTAAGATTGGATTTTTAAGTAAACGACCTCGGAATTGGGTTCTGAAGGTTCCAGCAGGTTCATATGATCATTTCGGACTTGGGCGTATGCCCGGATCGGGTCTTGGATGACCCGGGAGCGTTTTGGCGCCTATTGTGGAAGTTAGCATTTTGGAAGAAATTTCATAAGTTTGGCTTGAAGTTCATTTCAGTGTTATCGATGTCCGTTTGGGATTCCGAGTCTATGAATAGCTCCGTATGGTGATTCTAGAGTTGGGAGCGCGATCGGAAGTGAATTCGGAGGTCCGTAGGTCATTTTGGAGTCATTTGGCTAAAGATAGAAATTTGAAGGTTTTTGAGAAGTTTGACCGGAAGTTGACTTTTCGATATCGGGGTCGGAATTTAATTCCGAAAGTTGGAGTAGGTCCGTAATGTCGAATATGACTTGTGTGCAAAATTTGAGGTCAATTGGACATGATTTGATAGGTTTAAGCATCGAAAATAGAAGTTGGAAGTTCTAAAGTTCATAAAGCTTGGATTGGGGGTTGGTTCATGATTTTAGCGTTGTTTGATGTGATTTGAGGCCTCGAGTAAGTCTGTAATGTGTTTTGGGACTGGTTGGTGTGATTGGTCGGGGTCCCGGGGGCCTCGGGTGTGTTTCGGGTTGCATCTCGCCCTTATTTGATGTTTCAACATCGTTTCTTTGGACATAAAAGGGTACCATATTAAGAAAATGAGCACCAAATTAAGTTTTTATTGTACCATTAGATCCGTATCGTAATTACGCGGCCATAGCAAAAAGAATCGTCGAATTTGGACATCGTATGAGGAAGTTATGCTCATTTCCGTGTCGAGAAAAGTGTTGGTTGCTGTCATAACCGCAGAAACGAAAAATTTCCGCAGAAGCGGGACCGCAGAAGTGGAGATTTTCCGCAGAAGCGAGACCGTAGAAGCGGAAAATTTCCGCAGAAGCGGAATTTTTTCCGCAGAAGCGAAAACTGCTGGAGGCAGAGAGATTTCTTTAAAAATCGAAGTTTGGCTCATTTTCACTTCATTTTCTTCCATGGGAGCCGATTTTGGAGCAACTTTGGAGTGCCATTTTCATCACCAAGCATGAGTTTTGGAGCGTTGTGCATCGATTCGAGTCTTCGGAAGGGCGTGGAATGTCGGTTATGGACCTTCGGAGCGAGATGAGTCTCCTTTCTAACCTTGTATGAGGGAATTGTCCCCATAGGTGAAATAATTGATTATGTGCTCCTATTTGTGGGGGCTACGTACGCACGAGGTGACGAGAGTCCGTGCGTAGCTACTATTATGCTATTGTCCGGGTAGTTAGTACCCAAAAGCATGCTATACTTGGATTATTTACGAACCTATTGATAGCTTGAATTGCTTAAATCACATCGAATTAGTAAACGAATTTCTAAACAGATAAAACTTCATTTTTCTTAAATGGTTAAAAGAGGATTTGTTTTCATTGGATAATTACT
>NW_017698201.1:0-2774 GCF_001879085.1 Nicotiana attenuata | reverse complement strand
CAACGCCAAACCCCAACCTAACCCGGTCCACGCCCCTTACTTGACGAAACGGCGTCGTTTCTACTCCTCAGTTGATCTCAACCGTCGAGGTTGATGGATCCAACGGTCGAGAACTGAGGAGCCCTGAATATATATATATATATATATATGTCCAAACGACCCCCTACCCCCCTTTTCCATCATCTCTCACACCCCAGTATACAAACCCTAACGCCACCGTCCCCCGCCGTAGGCCGCCGGCCGGAAATCGCCTCCGCCGGTGGCGATCACCCAAATCCGTCCAAATTTACACCCCATGTTCCTCTCTTTCTCCTATTTCCGAATCTATACTCCATTTCCCTCGAATCCCCACCAAATTCTTCGAATCTTGAATAAAAGATCCTGACCCAAAACCCTAACTCATCAAATGGCCTCCAAATTTAAACCAAGGCCTCTTCTCTTCCCCCTCATCACGATTCCTTCACTGTCCCCACTCAAATGCCACTGGAATTCCTCAAAATTTCAAAACCCTAGCCGCCGCCTTTGTTCTCTGGTGGCGGCGCCGCCTCCAAACCCAACTAAACCTACACCCTAGACTCACCTTAACCCCCTCTTCCCAAACCCTAAGCCGAATTCCTTCAAGGCTAGTTGAAACTATTCGAATCCCGAATCAAGGGTTTGAGTCCAAGTCTGAGTCGAAGACTCGAAGTTTATCAGTATTCAAATGGTTCCAAAAACGATATTATGTGTTTGTTTTGGCAAAGAACAAACATATAATATATTTTTGGGGCCAAATTCAAAGTCAATTCAGCTAGGGTTAAATCAGTAAGTTTCTTCTTCTTATTTGATTATATTTTTTCCGTTTGTTGATTCTGTTTGGTTTTGTGGATTTTGTTGTGATTTTTCTGTTAGTCAATACAGTGTTTAGTTCCTGTTCTTTGATTTTCGCTTTTAATGATTAGTTTAGTTTAACTTTTAGTTAATTGTTAGGATTTCTAAGAGTTGTTTGGATATAGCTGAAAATTTCCAGCATTGGTGAGTAATTAATCATGGTCGTTTGACCAAGCTTAAGAGGACTAGGGTTAGTAGTATAGAGTAGTAACTTTAGACTTAGTTCAAGGGCAATTTGGACACTTCAAAGAGAAAGAATCTTGTAGTAACAGATTAGGAACACCCTAGACTCTTCTAGAATAGGGCTTTAGTGTAAATTTCAGTAGTTTAGTGCAGTGACTTGAGAAACAAGTCAAAACTTTAGCACTAATGAGTAAATTCTGAAAATAAAAAGGAGTGAAAATGAGTGAAGGAATTCCAGAACCTTCCTGCCCCTTTCCTGCCTATAAAAGGCATGCCTAGTGCCTTAGTTCACAAGTTTTTGAACAATCTGAAAAATCCCCAAAAAAGTTTCAGAATCTAAAATTCCCAAAAAACTCCTCCTGCAAGCTAGAGCATCCAGATTTAAATTGCAAATAAAAAGAATTTCAAAATCATGAACTCTTATAGTTTAAATTTCTCTTAGATTATAATCCCTTCAAAAACCAAAAACAAAAAGTAAATACAGCAGAAAAACTCAAAAAAATACTGTTACATTGCATCTCTTTCTTAGATTAAGTGGAAGTTCAAATGTGATTTGGAGTTCCAGTGTTCCTGAGTCAAGTTCGAGTTATATTGAGTATATTCAAGCTGTTTTTTGGGTGATTTATTGTTTGGAGTTGGTACTGGGTCAATTGATTTGCTGCTGTGAATTGCTATTTGCTCCTGCTGGTCACTCGAATTGCTACTGACTCTGATCTTCTTTTCTGCTTCATTATATTCCAGGTACACACTTGAATTAACTTTGATGTAGCCTTGAATTGAAAGATGAAATAAAAGTATTCAAGCCTCAGCTTCCAGCTCTGTGTTCATTTAGTTTATTATATATTTGTAGTTAAAATAGATACTAGTTGATGTGTATTTGCTTAGTATAGCTTAGCTTCGATTTGTATTAACTTAGACTATGGACTGTACAATTAGGACTGTTTTTTTTGGATTGTTAATAGACTGTTGGATTGTTGAACTTTCAGTCAGTCATTAACCTTAGTAATTTCATTTTGGTGATTAGTTTAATCATTAGCCGTGGTGATAAAATGAAACTGATTCTAGATCTTCATTTGTAGTTAATCATCGGACATTCGAATTATTGTGAATAGTTAGCAAATGTCAGCTGTGGTATGAATTAATTCAGATTTGTTAAGTTACCGATTAGAAAATTGATTTTAAACTGGGCTGCATGCTTATTAGTGTAGAATCAGGCGTTTTTTTTGGCTTAAATTACACTGGATACTTCGTTGTTCATTTACAGACCCGACTTCATACATAAAATCATTATAATGTATTGATTTAAACTGATTTGGCCTTGGAATCTCTAGTTCAACACATTTGGTTAATTGTGTGAGTTGCATATCCATGTCATAACTGGTTTCGAAGTTATTTGATAAAAATCAACATCTGGAATTTAAATCAGCCTTCTATTCGAGCTGTTGTGAATTAAAATTAACAGTTGAAGATCCATACATGGGTCAATATTTGGTTGTGGGTTCATGAAGGCCAAAACCCAGCAGCTTCCTATTTGAATAAGTTTGGGCCTAAAATTTGTTGTCTAAATGCTCAAATATGAAAATCTGATCATGTTTCCACCTTACTGGACTGACTTTGGAGGCCCAAAGAATGCTGAAGACTTAAAGTCATTTTAGAGCTATGGGATCAATTTATGATATAGGCTTTGGGCCTTCTAGTTAAGTAGCATGCTTGAACTAGAG
>NW_017698200.1:0-2774 GCF_001879085.1 Nicotiana attenuata | reverse complement strand
AGTTTGTGTAACTAGCAGGAAAAGGGTGAAAGCAGAGAAGCTTTTGATGATGTTGAAGTCCAAGAGTTTAGGACAAAAGAGAGGTTTAATCTTTCGTTGGTGTGGTTTGTCCATTCAATCTCTCTTGCAAGGGATAACATAGTGCGCGTCGATAAGAAGTGGATTTGTATGGCTGACAATGTGGAAGTTTTCATGAAATATCTGTAACGACCCGACTGGTCATTTTGAGATTTAAGGTTCCGTTTAGTTGTTCGAGGTCTTGAAAACATTCATATTGTGTATTGTGACTTGCGTGCATGGTCGGATTTGAATTTTGGATGTTTCAGAATAAATTTCGATGAGTGGTTCTTACTTTAGAAACTTAAGTTAAAAATATTGATCGAGATTTGACTTTTATGAAAACGACCTTGGAACGGTGTTTTGACGGCTCTGATAGGTTCGTTTTGTGATTTTGGACTTAGGCGTGTGCCCGGAATCAAATTCGGAGGTCCGTAGGTTGATTTGTGTTATTTTGTCGAAAGTTTGCAATTTTAAGGTTTTGAATTTTTATAAGTTTGACCGTAGGTTGACTTTGTATCTATCGTGTTTTGATTACTGTTTCGTTACTTGGAATAAGTCCGTTTTTTCATTTGGAACTTATCCGCAAAGTTTGGCGTCATTCCGAGTTGATTTGATAGGAAACGGACGCGCGGCTGTGTTATTAGAAGTTCTTGAGTTTCATGTTGAATTCTTGTGGTTTGAGGTTAGATTCGTGATTTTGGATGTTATTTTGATGATTTGATCGCACGAGCGAGTTTGCATTATATTTTTAGACATGTGTTGATGTTTGGTTTGGAGCCTCGAGGGCTCGGCTGAGTTTCGGACGCGTTACAGAGTGATAGAGTTTGAGCACTACTGGTTCTGTGCAGAAGCTTCAGGTTTCGCAATTGCGAGAAATGAGTCGCATTTGTGATGTTAGTATAGGTCTCTTAAGGTTGCATTTGCGAACAAAGAGTTCGCCTTTCCGAAGGAGGGGCTGGGCAAGTTGTCTCGCATTTGTGATCAATCAGGTCGCATTTGCGAGTGTCCATTGTTCGCTTTTGTGATTATGTTGCATATGTGGATCTAACAGGGATATGGGATCTTTGCTTTTTGAAAGATTTTTTGCATTTTGCGAGTTTCGCAATTTCGACACCTGCTATTGGACATAAGAGCCGAGGGACGGGATTTTGGTCTCATTTTCATATTTTGGAACCCTAGACTCGGTAGGAGGCGATTCTGAAGAGGGATTTTCATCTACAAGCTTCGGGTAAGTGATTCTAATCTTTTTCTAATCATATTCCATCAATATATCCTAGACTTTAACATCAAAATTATGTGAATCAAAGTGAAAATTTGTGAAACTTTATCAAGTTTTGAAAAAAATAAGAATTTGAGTTTTGAGAGTCGATTTGGACTCAAAATTTTGAAACTAATCACTTATATGAGATCATGGGGTCATGGGTAGTCGGAATCTTCCATTGGACCCGGGTTTTGACCGGGCAAGTCCGGATTTGACTTTTGTTGACTTTTGAGCAATTGCGTAAAGATCGTAGCTTTAATTATTGGAATTGATTTCTCTTGCACTATTTGATGTTATTAAGTCGATTTTGGTTAGATTTGTACCTAGCGGAGGTGAATTATAAAGGAAAAGCTATTTTTGAAAATTGATTGAGGGCTTTTGAGGTAAGTATCTTGCCTAGTGTTGTGTGGGCAACTTCCCCGTAGGAATTTGTTGGCTTGTACTATTTGATCTACGTAAAAGACGTGTACACGAGGTGACGAGTGTGTACACGACTTATATGTGGAACTATGACTATTTTAGACTCTTGGGTTTCTTATTCACATTAAAATGAAGTTGTCATATCATGCTATATCCTCCATTGCCGAATTTACCCTTATGTGGTTCATTTGATGTTGGTTGATTCATGTTCTACCCTTGTTGCCAAATACACTCTTATATGCCTTAATTGATGTTGTTGCCTCTTTTATTGCCATGTTATCCCTTCAGTAATTGCTTAACCGTAATTGAAGTTATATTTATCCTTTCCATTGCCGACTTATCCTTATTTGAAATTATTATTACATGTGTTATCTGTCTTATCGTAAACTTGTGCCTAGTTGGAATTATTGTTACATGTTATCTCTCTTATCATCGAGTTATATTTATTTGTAATCATTGTTACATGTTATCCCTTCCATTGTTGAGTTACTCTTATTGGAATCGTTATTACACATTATCTCTCTCGTTGTTGAGTTATTCTTGTTTGAAACCATTATTACTTTCCATGTCTTCCATTGTTGAGTTACTCTTATAGGATATCGTTGTTACACATTATCTCTCCTGTTGTTGAGTTATTCTTGTTTGAAACCATTATTACTTGCTATGTCTTCCATTGTGAACTCGATCTTCTGTTTCTTGTGTTTTGTAATTCATGTGTTGATTTACTTGCCGTACTCTCGTGTTATTATTGTTGATATTGTTGAACTTATTGTTATTGAGCCGAGGGCTATGTTTGGTTGCGCTATTGGAATTGTTTTGAGGAAATGGGCTGGCATATGGGCACATGTGGTGCAAGTCATTATATTGTGCTATTATGTTTTTGGCACACGTGATATTGTTGAGAGGATTGTCAGGGTGTTCGCACGTGAGTCGTCCTTGCTATTGTTATCATTAATATTTGCACACGTGGCGTGACAAGACGGTATATATATATATATATATATATATATATATATATATATATATATATATA
>NW_017698199.1:0-2775 GCF_001879085.1 Nicotiana attenuata | reverse complement strand
AAAGTAGTTGTCTAACGGTGTATGTCTTCGTCGTATATGACGAGACTTCCCGTTATACATAACGCTCCCTGCTTGTCCTATTGCAGCCTCACTATCGCAATGTATGCAAATAGGAGCCAAAGGTTTTGGCCAGAACGGAATGTCTTCTAAGAAATTTCGAAGCCATTCAGCTTCTTCGCCGGCTTTATCCAAAGCTATAAACTCTGATTCCATTGTAGAGCGAGCGATGCACGTTTGTTTGGAAGACTTCCAAGATACCGCTCCTCCACCAACAGTAAAAACATATCCACTTGTGGACTTTGTTTCTGTTGAGCCGGTTATCCAATTTGCATCACTATATCCTTCGATAACCGCAGGATATTTATTGTAGTGCAAAGCGTAGTCTTGGGTATATTCCAAATATCCCAGAACTCGTTTCATTGCTACCCAGCGATGTTTGTTGGGATTACTTGTGAATCGACTAAGTTTACTTATCGCACAAGCTATATCAGGTCGTGTACAGTTCATGATGTACATTAAGCTTCCCAACACACGAGCATACTCCAATTGAGACGTACTTTCACCTTTATTCTTTATAAGATGATGATTTAAGTCAATTGGAGTTCTTGCACTTCTAAATTCCAAATGTTTGAATTTTTCAAGTACCATTTCACGTAATGTGATTGAGACAAAGCTAGACCTGAGGAGTCCTCTTGATTTTAATTCCTAGAATTACATCGGCAACTCCTAAGTCTTTCATATCAAACTTACTAGCAAGCATGCGCTTAGTAGCTTGAATGTCGGCAATGTCTTTTCTCATTATTAGCGTATCATCAACATATAAGCAAACAATGACTATATGATTTGGAACGTTCTTAATGTAAACACATTTATCACATTCATTAATCTTAAAGCCATTTGACAACATTGATTGGTCAAATTTCGCATGCCATTGCTTGGGTGCTTGTTTTAGTCCATAAAGAGACTTAACAAGACGACACACCTTCTTTTCTTTTCCCGGAACCACAAACCCTTCAGGTTGGTCCATGTAGATTTCTTCCTCTAAATCACCATTTAAGAAGGCTGTTTTTACATCCATTTGATGGATTTGAAGATCATACAAGGCGGCTAACGCTATTAGCATCTGAATGGATGTAATTCTTGTTACCGGCGAGTATGTGTCAAAATAGTCAAGACCTTCTCGCTGTCTAAATCCTTTGACAATAAGTCTTGCCTTGTATTTGTCAATAGTACCATCGTCTTTCATTTTCTTCTTGAAAATTCATTTAGAACCCAATGTTTTATTACCTGGATGAAGGCCAACCAATTCCCATGTATGGTTGCTCAATATGGATTCAATTTCACTATTGACCGCTTCTTTCCAATATTGTACTTCTGATGGTTACGGCAGAACCGCGGTCAGAGAGGCTCTCTGAATCTGCCTGCCGCGGTTCTGCCGCGGTTACGGCAGAACCGCGATCAGAGAGGCTCTCTGAATCTGCCTGCCGCGGTTCTACCGCGGTTACGGCAGAACCGCAGCCAGAGAGTCCTTCTGAATCTTCAGCAGGGTTCTGGCGTATTTTCAGCAGTGATTTGGCATTTAATTAATTATTAAATAATTAAATAAATTTTGTCCAAAAATAATCTTATCGATCGATCATTTGACAAATCCAAATCCAAATCCAAATCCAAAGCCAAAGTCGAGCCGAGCGAGCGACGACGACGGCGCGAGGGTTCATTCTCTTCAACTCCTTTTAAGAGCTTTAAGAAGTGATTCTATATATAAGCACACAAATGTGATTGTCCCTCACCAATGAGGGACAAAGTGCAAGACAAAAGTTCACTTCACTTTCCTTTTTATACGGATAAATAGTTTCAAAGAATTCAGCATTATCTGATTCTATTATCGTATTAACGTGAATCTCCGGATTTTCTGACTTATGAACCAGAAAACGATATGCCTTGCTATTGGTTACATATCCAATAAATACACAATCAACCGTTTTAGGACCTATCTTAACCCTTTTAGGTTAGGAACTTGTACCTTAGCTAGACACCCCCACACTTTGAAGTATTTCAAGCTGGGCTTCCTTCCTTTCCACTTTTCATAAGGAATGGACTGTGTTTTACTATGAGGTACACGGTTGATTATTCAGTTAGCTGTAAGTATAGCTTCTCCCCACAAGTTTTGTGGTAAGCCAGAACTTATCAGCAACGCATTCATCATCTCCTTCAATGTTCGATTCTTTCTCTCCGCAATTCCGTTAGATTGTGGAGAGTAAGGGGCAGTTGTTTGGTGAATAATGTCATTTTCCAAACATATTTCTTCAAAAGGAGATTCATATTCGCCACCCCTATCACTTCTTATCATTTTGATCTTTTTGTTTAGTTGTGTTTCAACTTCACTCTTGTATTGCTTGAAAGCATCAATTGCCTCATCTTTACTATTAAGTAAATAAACATAGCAATATCTCGTGCTATCGTCAATAAAAGTAATAAAATACTTTTTCCCACCGCGAGATGGTGTTGACTTCATGTCACAAATATCTGTGTGAATTAAGTCTAAAGGACTTGAATTCCTTTCAACGGACTTATAAGGATGCTTAGCATACTTTGATTCCACACATATTTGACATTTGGAATTAATGCAATCAAATTTTGGCAATACTTCTAAATTTATCATCTTTCGCAATGTTTTGAAGTTGATGTGTCCTAAACGCGAATGCCATAAAGTGTTTGACTCAAGTAAGTAAGAAGAAGCATTCACTTTATTGATAGGAACTGCTATTACATTTA
>NW_017698198.1:0-2775 GCF_001879085.1 Nicotiana attenuata | reverse complement strand
AGTTGAGACCGTAGCTGAGAAGGAGAAATCCCAAGTGATTGGGAAGAAAAGACCTCCTGCACCATTTCCGCAAAGGTTGGCCAAGCATCAAAAGGAGGAGCAGTATAAAAAGTTCCTAGAGATGCTCAAACAAATCCAGATAAACATTCCACTGATTGAAGCTCTAAAGGAGATGCCAGGATATGCTAAAATGATGAAGGACTTGATGTCTCGGAAGTTTGACTTTCAAGACTTGTCGACTGTGACCCTTACTCAGACATGTAGTGCAGTGGTATCTAGACCTGTTGCTGAAAAGCTATCTGATCCAGGTAGTTTTACAATTCCATGCACCATTGGGAACTATGCCTTTGCTAAGGCACTCTGTGATTTAGGGGCCAGCATTAATCTCATGCCCCTGGTCATTTATAAGAGGTTAGGCATTGGAAGAGCTCGACCTACTTCTATGTTATTGCAGCTGGCTGACAGGACTGTTAAGCGTCCATTTGGGATTCTTGATGATGTGCTTATTCAGGTGGGGAAATTCGTGTTCCCTGCAGATTTTGTAATCTTGGATTGCAAAGTGGATGAAGAAATTCCTATAATTCTAGGACGACCCTTCTTGGCCACGGGGAGAGCTTTGATTGATTGCGAGACTGGGGAGCTTAAGATGAGGCTCAATGATGAGGAAATTATATTCAATGTGCAGAAATCGATGAGGCGACCAAGTGAGTTCGCTAATTGTTCCCTTATTGATGCGGTGGATGTAATTGTAGAGGCTGATGACGAGGCGTTGACGGTTGAGGATCCCCTTGCTGCATGCTTGGCAAATTTGGATGAAGTGAATGGTGAGGATTTGGCGGAATGGGTGTTGGCACTGGAAGGTAAAGGGTTCTGGGAGAGAAATCTGGAGTTTGAGCCTTTGCACTTAGAAAAGAGAGAGACCCCTCCAGCTAAACCATCCATCGAGGAACCCCCTAAGTTGGAACTGAAGCCATTGCCAACCCACCTCAGGTATGAATTTCTGGGTCCTGACTCCACATTACCTGTTATTATCTCAACTGGTTTGTTAGATGTGCAGGTTCAACAGCTTTTACAGGTGCTAAGGGAGTGCAAAACTGCCATTGGGTGGACCATGGCAGACATCAAGGGGATCAGCCCCGCCTACTGCATGCACAAGATTTTGCTGGAAGAGGGGCACAAACCTTCCAGGGAACATCAGAGACGGCTAAACCCGAATATGAAGGAAGTGGTGAAGAAGGAAGTGATAAAATAGTTGGATGCGGGAATCATTTTCCCAATTTCTGACAGTAGCTGGGTTAGCCCAGTCCAATGTGTGCCTAAAAAGGGTGGCATGACGGTGGTAAAGAATGACAACAATGAACTTATATCAACAAGAACCGTCACAGGCTGGAGAATCTGCATGGATTATAGAAAGTTGAATCTAGCCACCAGAAAAGACCACTTCCCACTTCCCTTCATTGATCAAATGCTGGATAGATTGGCAGGGAGGTCACACTTTTGCTTCTTAGATGGGTATTCAGGGTACAATCAGATCTCCATTGCCCCTGAGGATAGAGAAAAGACCTCATTCACATGCCCGTACGGAATTTATGCCTTCAGGAGGATGCCCTTTGGTCTATGCAATGCAGCCGCCACATTCCAACGGTGCATGATGGCCATATTTACTGACATGGTAGAAGATATAATGGAGGTGTTCATGGATGACTTCTCAGTGGTGGGGAACTCATTTGAGGACTGCCTAGTGAATTTGACGTGTGTACTGAAACGGTGCATCGAGACTAACTTGGTTCTGAGATGGGAAAAGTGCCATTTCATGGTACAAGAAGGTATAGTCTTGGGGCACCGGGTGTCAAGCAAAGGAATAGAGGTGGATAAATCAAAGGTTGATGTCATAGCAAAGCTGCCGCCGCCAACTTCAGTCAAAGCTATAAGGAGCTTTCTTGGACATGCCGGATTCTACCGGAGGTTCATTAAGGACTTCTCCAAAATTGCCAACCCTCTCTGTAAGTTGTTAGAGAAAGATCACCCTTTTGTATTTTCTGATGATTGCAGGGTAGCTTTTGAGGAGTTGAAGCAAAGGCTGGTCACAACACCCATAATCGTTGCCCCTGACTGGGAGCAACCGTTTGAATTGATGTGTGATGCCAATGACTACGCGGTGGGGGCAGTGTTGGGCCAGCGGAAGGACAAACTGATGCACCCAATCTACTATGCTAGTAGGACGCTGAGTGGAGCCCAGTTGAACTACACAGTGACATAGAAGGAGATGCTAGCTGTGGTATTTGCTTTTGACAAGTTTCGATCCTATCTAATAGGATCCAAGGTAATCGTATACTCTGACCATGCAGCTCTTAGATACTTAATAGAAAAGAAGGACTCTAAGCCACGCCTGATTCGTTGGGTGTTGCTACTGCAAGAGTTCGATCTTGAAATTCGTGACCGTAAGGGCACTGAAAATCAAGTCGCTGATCACCTATCACGACTTGAAGGAGCTGAAAATGTAGTAGAAGTGGAGGAAATTCTGGAAACCTTTCCAGATGAGCAGCTGCTCGTTACCACTCATCAGGAAGCGCCTTGGTATGCAGACTATGCTAATTACCTGGCCAGTGGTATTGTGCCTCACGACCTGTCATCGGTCCAGAGGAAGAGATTCTTTCGCGAAAGCCAATGGTATTACTGGGATGAGCCCTACTTGTTTAGAATATGCCTTGATAACATGATCCAGAGATGCGTCCCCTTGATAATATGCCTTCATATCTTGCAGGCTTGTCACGC
>NW_017698197.1:0-2776 GCF_001879085.1 Nicotiana attenuata | reverse complement strand
TTAGGGGTAAAAGAGTTTGGATGGAATTACAACTTTGGAACCTTTCTGGCGAACCGTCCCCGAACCATTATAACTTCTGCCCCAGTTTCAACGTTTGGGGGGGGGGGGATGTGGATTTTTGTTTTGGTGTGACTGAACCCCAGAGAGAGGCTGCCTACGTATCCTTTCGGAATCAAGCCGAACGTAGTTCAGGGAACTTTGTTTTTGATTTTCTTTTGTTTTTGTGTTTTGTTTTCCTTTCTCTTTCTTTTTCCTTTCCTTTTTCCTCTTTTTTTTTCATTTCATTTTCTTTGTCTTTCTTCCCCTTTTTTGCATCTTTCTTTTCTTCTCCTTTTTCAACATTTTTTATTTCATTTTTTTTTGATTTTTTTTAATAACACTTCCAGGTTCCAAAGAGGGTAATCAAAGATGAGAGCCGGCTCAAAGGGTTTGCAAAGGGTTGATAGTGTTTGGGTAGCGAGAATGAAAGCCTTCGCCATCCCAACCGGAGAATATTAGAACTATATGGAGGATCCAACATAGTACCTTTGATTGCATTTGCATTGACAGTTATTTCAGGGACATTTCCTTCGATGTGTCCCAAGTACAACGCCTCTTTTGGCAGTACTCTTGTTGCAATGTATGGACTTTTCCAATCCGGGAACCAATTTTCCTTCAGTTGTTCCAACTCTTTGTTTTATTTCCTTATCTTCTTTGCATTCTGGCTCTTGACTCATTATTTCGAAGTCTGACAGCGTCTTAGTATCTGGGCATGAAGTCCGCAAGCATGTCATGTTGTTGAAATCTGCATTTAACAGAACTGAAAAGAGAATAAGAAAAACGACAAGATTAAGAAAAGAGACATTCCTGGACAATGAAATTATTTGATTTTTGATTTTTTTTTCATTGATTTTTTTTTCAATTTTTGAAGAGAGAAAGTTTTACATCGGAAAGTAAGACAATAGAGTAAAACATCCGGATCACACTCTGAGATAATCTGGACGGAGAAAGGATAGTAAGACTGGCTACCGAGACTCCCATCTGATAGGGAACTTTCACGCTTGGCAACCATTTTTTGACTTTTCTTCTGTCTCGGCAATGGCTGCAATGGCCTTCAGTGCCAAATCAAATTTCTTATCTTCACAAGTCATTCCGACTACTGGCCCATTGGTGTGAGTAGGCAGAGGATTGTTCATCATGTTAGGAGCCTCTTCGTCCCGAAAAATAATTCTTCCAGTTTCAATCAAATCTTCAACTGCCCTTTTGAGGGTCCAACAGTCATCTGTATTGTGCCCCCCTGCTCCAGAGTGGTATTCACATCTAGCATCAGCTCGGCGCGAGGGGACTCAGGGTTTTGCCGGTTTGGGGTCACTGGCTGAAGGAAACCTCGCCTGACTAGCTTTTCGAACAAACCCGAGTATGATTCACCAATAGGGGTGAACTGATTCCTATTGAAAGGCTCTCTTGGGCGAGGATTGTACTGGGGAACATTTGATTGGGGATTATATGGAGCTTGGTAAGGATGTGCATTTCTAGGAGGTAGAGCTCGATTTTGTGTATAAAGTTGTGGCCGCGTGCAAGGTTGTGCGTTCATCACCGCATACCAACAAAACCAACCACCTGAACAGAACCTGGCTAATTTGCTCACACCAACAACCTTGTTAGTTTTGAGACATTTAACATATAGGAAATCGCACGTTGGGATGCAATGCACCTAACAGTTAAATGCTTCTACCGTGTGTTTGAACGGTTGCATGTTTCATTCCGGCCTTAACTAACCCTTTCAGTATGTACCTCTTTTTGCCTCTCTTTAATCACTCTTGATTTTTCATCTCGTTTTTGCCGCTCTTATTTTTGGCACTATCTTTTTGTTTTCTTCTCTCTTTTTTTGTCACTCTTTTCTTTCTTTTTTCACTCAATTTTTCTTTTTCTTTTTTTTTTCCAGTTTATCTTCACTCAATTTATTTATGGCTATGATCGAATCCAATGGGGATTGCCTACGTATCATGACCCCGCATGAATCAGATCTTGCGTAGTTCGGGAAGATCGAGAATTGAGTAAACTAACTTCCTTTTTTTTTCTTTTTATAAAACTCAGACCATGAAAGCTTTTAAGGCAAAAAGAAAAATTATTTTTTGTATTTTTTTTGTAATTTTTTTTTCTCTTGGAATTTTACTAATAAAAAAATGCTTTAAAAGAAGAAGGGAAATATATTTTCTTTTTGGATTTTTGATTTTGATTTTTTTTTTTTATTTTTGAAAGAAAGACTTCTAAAAATTCCTTTTCTTTTGATTAGAACTTTGGGAATTTCAAAAGTAAAAGGAAAATATTTTTTTTTTTGAATTTTCATTTATTTTCTCTTTTTCTAAGGAAGAAAGAAAATATTTTTAGATTTTGGATGTAACCTCTTAATTTTCAAAAGAGGGACTTTTTTAACAAAAATGTTTTGAATTTCTGAGCTTTTATTTATTTACAAAAGTACTTCTAAAGAAAAGCAAAAATATTTTGGACTTCAATTTTTTTTTCAATTTTTTTTATTGACATTTTTTAAAAAAGACATCTAAGGAGTATTTTCTTTTTTTTTATTTTTGTTTCTGATTTTTTTTTGAAAAATACTTCAAAATGAAGGAAACATGTATTTTTGGATTTTGATTTTTATTGATTTTTCTTTTTTCACATGAACGACATTAGAAAGAAGGAAACCATTTTTCTTTTAAAAAATTATCTTCTTTTTTTTTTGTAATTTTCTTAAGGAAAGACTTTTAAAGAAAGGAACTAAAGGAAAAATAATTTTTGG
>NW_017698196.1:0-2776 GCF_001879085.1 Nicotiana attenuata | reverse complement strand
CTTGCATTGATTGTAGAGTTTCACCATTCCTCCGGGTGATGTTTGACTGCTGCAATTTGCAATATGTGCCTCTATTCTCCAGGCGGGCTCCTGATTGCTGAACTTGAAATGTATTCCCTTGTTCTCCAGGTGGGCGCCTGATTGCTAAAACTTGAAAAGTATTCCCTTGTTCTCCAGGTGGGCGCCTGATTGCTAAAACTTGAAAAGTATTCCCTTGTTCTCCAGGTGAGCGCCTGATTGCTAAAACTTTGAAAAGTATTCCCTTGTTCTCCAGGTGGACGCCTGATTGTTAAAACTTTGAAAAGTATTCCCTTGTTCTCCAGGTGGGCGCCTGATTGCTAAAACTTGAAAAGTATTCCCTTGTTCTCCAGGTGGGCGCTTGATTTCAACAAAATAACGACGAAGAAAATTTCCGCCCCTGTTTCAATCAAAGAAAACTTTGTTAGTAAAACGGTGACTAGCTGCTGGCATTCTTGTTGGCCATGCTCCCGCTTCTGACATCCACCCTGACTTGCTTCCTGGACTGCCTTGACTTGCCCCGATTTCCAGTTGACTTTCAACCCTTAAATCTCGATGACCCCCATGTTTACTTCATATCACTGTTTGGTGTTCCTGTTCCTTTCCTGTGAACCTTGCCTTTTCCTCGCAAATGTCTGATTATTCCACTGATTTTATTGATCCTTCATGTTTTACTTCCTTTGACATGTCTCCAATTTGTTGTGCCACCTAACTGGGAAGCTGGTAATTAGCTTTGACACTCTTCTTTTGTTTTTTGAATAGAACTGACACTAAAACGTCTTATAGACAGATTTCAAGAGGATGAAATGCAATGACCTCGAAGGTGTTGAGGATAGAAAAACTTTTGGGCATGCATGAGTGGTAATGAAGAGGAAAAGACAAGACTTATCTGAGTGGAAAGGCTGATTCCGTTGATCGTGCCATGCACTTTGGATCCCAACCTAGTCTGTCCAACCGATCAATTGTTACTTGCCACATTTGTTGCCTCATACTTTCACGCTCGACTTTTAACAGAACCCAAACCTTGCTTCTTTCACCATGTTTCAAACACCTTTCAACCACAGACTTCCTTATTTGCACATCTGAAGACTCATGTTCGCCTTACGATGCCCATGAGGGTTTTCACCAATAATATCTCTCAAACTCACGTCGCCTTACGGTGCCCGTGAGGGTTTTCACCAATAAGACTCTCTCATTTTAATATCTCTCCTTCTGTCACTGGAGTGTTGTCCCCAACAAAATCACTTTACCTGCTTGCATTGACATTTCTTAAGATTGATCAGAAGGTCTTTCTTTGGACCGTAATGTGGCTTTTGGATGGGTTTAGAAAGAAAGGTATAGAGGCTCAAAATAATTCAAATGTGGGTCCAATATTACAACTTTCGGCATCATATCTCATGCAACAACCATAACTTCTGCCCCAGTTTCCTTCCCGGGGATTATTCGGATTTTCTTTTGTTATGACTGAACCTCAGTGAGGCTGCCTACGTACCCTTTCGGGATCAAGTCAAACTTAGTTCAAACGACTACGTTCATTGTTGCGATCTTTCCTTTTCTTCCACTTTTGTTTTCTTTCCTTTTACTTCTTTTCTTTTCTTTCTTTTTTTTTTCTTATTCCCTGCTTCATTCACTGTTCTTTTCTTTTCTCTGCTTTTTCTTTTCTTTCTCTCTTCTTTTTTTCTTTTTTTTCTTTTCTTTTCTTTCTTTTCTTTTCTTTTTCCTTTTTTCACGGTTTTTCTCTTAAGTCTCCATTTTCTTACCCTGCTCGGCCTTACGAGCTTGATTATTGATTGCGAAAGAGGGGTATGCAAGAAAGTATTTAAGGCTCAAAGGGGTAGCGAGGGATAAAGTGTTTAGATAGCAGAACAAAATGCCTTCGTCATTTCAATCTCAAAATATGTCAAATACAATCAAGTACACAAAGACAAAAGAATCATACATAATATCTCTTGACTGCATCAGAATTGATAGCCATTTCTACACATTTTCCTTCCACATCTGTCAAATATAAAGCGCCATTGGACAACACTCTGGTTACAACAAATGGCCCCTGCCAGTTTGGGGCGAACTTTCCTTTTGCCTCAACCCAATGAGGTAGGATACGTCTCAGCACCAACTGCCCTACTTCAAACTTACGTGGACGCACCTTCTTGTTATATGCTCTTGCCATTCTCTGTTGGTATAACTGACCATGACATACCGCTGCCAGTCGTTTTTCGTCAATCAGACTTAATTGTTCCAAGCGGGTTTTAACCCATTCATCATCATCAATTTCTGCCTCAGCAATGATCCGGAGGGACGGGATCTCAACCTCTGCGGGTATTACTGCTTCGGTTCCATACACCAAGGAATAAGGAGTCGCTCCTACTGAAGTGCGGACAGTAGTGCGATAACCCAACAATGCAAAAGGTAGTTTTTCATGCCATTGCCTTGACCCTTCGACCATTTTCCGAAGTATTTTCTTGATATTCTTGTTAGCTGCTTCAACTGCTCCATTTGCCTTAGGACGATATGGAGTGGAATTGCGGTGCATGATCTTAAACTGCTGACATGTCTCGGCCATCAAATGACTATTGAGATTTGCACCATTATCTGTGATGATTACCTTTGGGACCCCAAACCGGCATATGATATTTGAATGCACGAAATCGACAACTGCCTTCTTAGTCACAGATTTGAAGGTTTTTGCCTCCACCCATTTAGTGAAATAATCAATAGCTACCAAAATGAATCTATGTCCATTTGATGCTGCTGGCTC
>NW_017698195.1:0-2776 GCF_001879085.1 Nicotiana attenuata | reverse complement strand
CCGCATAAAACATACAAATTGCGAGGCCCTTATTAAATACTATGTTAAAATATTTAGAAATCGGGTAAGCCATTTAGCAAATTCCCATGGTTCCCCGCAAAGATACCAACACGCTAGTCGCTTTAGGCGCGTTATTTAATAATTTTACCTTCCTAAACTCGGGTGTGCATTTCATGCAACCCAAATCCAAATCCCAAAACGTTGAATGAGAGGTGTCGAGGATCCGGGTGCATTTCATGTGACGTGATCCAAGAACACACTCTTAAACGGCGTTCACTTTCGTAAAAATAATTGAAAGCGGTGAATAATCTTAAAAGTGCACTATAGGTTTGAACATGTACAAAAAATCAGATTTTTAGCCATTTGTAATAATTTAAGCGACCGTGCTAGAACCACGGGATCCGGGGGTGCCTAACACCTTCCCTCGGGTCAACAGAATTCCTTACACAGAATATCTGGTTCGCAGACTCCAATTGGGAAGTCGAAATTTTTCCTCGATTTGGGATTTAAATTAAGCCGGTGACTCGGGACACCAAAAGCCCATCCTTTCCCGAGTGGCGACTCTAAAAATAAATAAATAATCCCATTTCGAATAATGTCACTTTAAATGGAAAAACTCCCTTATACTTATATCCTTCGGGGTAGGTGTGTAAAAAAGGAGGTGTGACAGCTCTGGCGACTCTGCTGGGGAATCGAACCCAGAATTTCGATTCAGGGTTCAAGAATTCGAGCTTAGTACAATTGTTATATTTGGCTTTACCTGATTTTCTACATGTTCCATGCTATATGTGCTAAATGTTTTACCGCTTTGATATTTGTTGAAATTGTATACATAAACTGTCACGAATCCCTTCCTCTTTCTGAGTCTTCTACATCATGGAGAAGGGTGCACTTCGTGTAGCTTCTCTTCTGTTTAGAGTCTTTTCCCATTTAGAACGAGGTTGGATAAGTTGCAAAGCCGGCGGAGCTTCTGTATCCCCGGTACGCTGCCTCCCCCTCGGCCCGAGCTGTCCGCTCGGGTAAGCCAGGTCTAGACCAATAAACCTAGGGTTAAACTTAGAAGAACAAAAACTCATGCCGGATCCCTAGTAGGACGTTTGTTTGCATCATGTGCATTTGACTTAGGGGACTCAACACAGGGGTTGGGTCCGTCTAGGACAGGTGACCTGAAATGAATTGACCATCCTGATGCATCTTACGTGCTACTTGCGCATTTATTTGCTCGGTTTTGCATGTTGACGGGCTTGTCTAAATAAGTGAAAATTGAGGAAATAAGCAGTGTTAGGACTAAGTGAGGATGACCATTTGTTTTGAAAAACCCCAATGCCCAAATAGTACCGAAATGCTGCCGGATTTAGAAAAAAAAAAGAGAAAAAAGAAAATATTATTAAAAAAAAAAACAAGGAAGAAAATTGTTGTTCAAAAAAATACATTTTTTGATTTTGGCAAATCTGCCCGAACTACGCCGGTTTGATTCTCACCGGATGTGAGATACGTAGGCAACCCTCATCGGGTCCAACCTTCCTTTTTCAAAAATAGCCAAAAATGCCAAATTTTAATTTGTGTCATAAAAGTCGGGTGGTGTCATTCCTGTCTAAAACAAGCCGAATGTCCCCAAAAGGACGCCGGAAGGCCGTTTTGCAAGAATAGCCACCTTGAGTCATTTTTTAAATGGTTTGCGGGCACAGCCTTAAAAGCTTCCTCCCAGAAGTGCTGGAAGGCCGTATTTGCAAATCCAAATCCTTATTTTCTGAATACAGAATTTTTGCACAAATAGCCATTTTCCCTTTTCCCAATCAAAAAATCAAAACGACTTTCTACAAACCTACCCCGAAGGATATACGTATAAGGGAGTTTTTCCATTTAAAGTGACATTATTCGAAATGGGATTATTTATTTATTTTTAGAGTCGCCACTCGGGAAAGGATGGGCTTTTGGTGTCCCGAGTCACCGGCTTAATTTAAATCCCAAATCGAGGGAAAATTTCGACTTCCCAATTGGAGTCTGCGAACCAGATATTCTGTGTAAGGAATTCTGTTGACCCGAGGGAAGGTGTTAGGCACCCCCGGATCCCGTGGTTCTAGCACGGTCGCTTAAATTATTACAAATGGCTAAAAATCTGATTTTTTGTACATGTTCAAACCTATAGTGCACTTTTAAGATTATTCACCGCTTTCAATTATTTTTACGAAAGTGAACGCCGTTTAAGAGTGTGTTCTTGGATCACGTCACATGAAATGCACCCGGATCCTCGACACCTCTCATTCAACGTTTTGGGATTTGTATTTGGGTTGCATGAAATGCACACCCGAGTTTAGGAAGGTAAAATTATTAAATAACGCGCCTAAAGCGACTAGCGTGTTGGTATCTTTGCGGGGAACCATGGGAATTTGCTAAATGGCTTACCCGATTTCTAAATATTTTAACATAGTATTTAATAAGGGCCTCGCAATTTGTATGTTTTATGCGGCGAGGCTCACCTCATGTTTTATTTAAAGGCCAATCCTAAAGTAAACTAAGATTTCCTATTTATTTTGTCTCTAAAAGGGCATAATTAATTTACAATTATAAATCCGGGGCTCGAATTCAAGTCCGAATTCAAACAAAAGGGAGAACCCTCTTAATTTGAGTCCGCCACTTAACTCGAGAACCTAAATCTATATTTGCAAATTGATTCCCATGTTCCTAATGTGATTTTAACGGATTTCGGCTTCCAGCGATTTTGGGCCTGAAAGATTGGCCCAGGAAAAAAGGACAATACAGCTCATGTTAAAAC
>NW_017698194.1:0-2776 GCF_001879085.1 Nicotiana attenuata | reverse complement strand
AATATAAGAATTTCACCATGAAGGAAGGAGAAACTATCCAGAGATGTACACAAGGTTCACAACATTAACAAATAAACTTAAATCTCTTGGGAGAATTATCCTTGAAGAAGACAAGGTTGAGAAAATTTTGACAAGGGTCTTACCAGTAACTTGGGAAAGCAAAATCACTGCTATTCAGGAATCAAAGAACATTGCTACTCTCAAGTTGGATGAACTGATTGGAAATCTCACTGCCTATGAATTGAGAAGGCAAACCATGAAAAGGGATGCACCCAAGAAGGAAAGGAGTCTGGCTCTCAGAATAGCTGAAGGTGAAGATTTAGAGGATGATGAAGTGGCCATGATCACAAGGGATTTCAAAAAGTACCTGATGAGAGGAAAGGGTTCTTCAAGAGGTACAACCTTCAACAAACCAAGAGCTCCTGAGAAACAGACCCACGAGGGTTGCTACAAATATGGAAAGACTGATCGCATGATCAAGAACTGTCCCCAGTGAGAAATTAAATGGAAGAAGGAAAGGGCTGAACGAAGGAACAAAAAGAAGGAACAGGTTCAACTAAAAAGGAACAAAGGATCAACCAAGGCTATGGTTGCCGCTTGGGGAAAGACATCAGATGAAGATTCAGAAGATAAAGCTGGAGATGAACAAGCACGTATGGCCATCGGAGAATCAGATGATGAACAAGAGGTAAGTGTGACTCATCTCAAAGAATGGATTAAACTTTTGTCTAAAGAAAGGTTATCTGAACTATTGCTAGACTTCATCGATGAGTCTGAGATAATTAACAATGAGAAGGAACAACTATCTAGGGAGTGTGTGATCTTAAAAGCCAAGTGCAAAAATCTAGAATCTAGGGCTAATGAGAGTGACAGTAAAAATGCTGAGTTGAAGAACCGGGTTCTTGAACTTGACATCAGTGTCTTAGAACTTGGGTCTGAAAATCTAAAAATGAAATTAGGAACAGGTAAGAAGAAAGTTGATCACACACATCTCACCTTAGAAGAAAATCTAGGAAAGATGAAGGATGAGGTGTACAAAAAGGATGAGCAGATACGAATCTTAAAGGAAGATCTAGGGAAGGTAAAACATGAACGAGACAGAACTTGCAAATGGAATAAGGCTTCTGATGCACTATCCTAGCTACAAGAATACCACAGTAGCAACAAGAGAGGACTTGGCTATGAGACCCAAGCACCTAAGTGAGACCCTAAAAGCAAGTACATCACTTTCCCTGAAAACAAAATATGCACACACTGTGGCAAGATTGGTCATTACAAAAATGAATGTAATGCAAAAGAAAAGGCCAGTCAAAAGAACAAAACCTTTGTTCAAGAGAAAAGTAGGCTGCCTGGGTGGGCCAAAAGGAATTTAATTTACCCCTTTGCCTATAGAAAGGGACCCAAACTAGTTTGGGTTCCTAAGACTAACCCCTGATTTCTTTTTGCAGGTCCAAGTGAAGGGAAGTAGCCAAATATGGTACATGGATAGTGGCTGCTCAAAACATATGACTGGAAGCAAGAACTAGTTCCTATCACTTGAGGACTTAAAATAAGGTAATGTCTCCTTTGGAAATGGGAAGAAAGGTGAAATTATTGGGGTTGGAAAGGTAGGTAAGACAGACTCACATTCCATTGAGAATGTCTACTTGATAGATGGCTTGAAATATAGCCTAATAAGTGTATCACAACTATGTGACAGAGGTAACCTTGTAGCATTTACCTCTACTAAGTGCTTTGTGATTAATCTTACCACTGACAAGATTGTCTTGCAGGGAAAAGAATTAACAATATTTACATTGTAGATTTGTCCACTCTTTCTGAAAATGAACTCACTTGCTTGAGTGTGTTGGACAATGATCCCCTCCTGTGGCACAAAAGACTTGGTCATGCAAGTCTGAATCAACTCAACAAATTAGTCTCCAAGGTCCTAGTGGTAGGGTTACCTAACATCAAGTTCAAGGAAGACAAAGTTTTTGAGGCCTGTGCAAGGGGGAAGCAGGTAAGATCATCCTTTAAAAGCAAGAAAATGGTTAGCACAACCAGGACGATAGAACTGGTTCATATGGATCTCTGTGGTCCAATGAGAACATTGAGCAGAGGTGGTAAGAAATATGTGATGGTACTTGTTGATGATTATTCTAGGTTTACCTAGGTACTGTTTTTAGCATCTAAGGATGAAGCATTTGACATGTTTACTGCCTTTGTTAGAAAAACTCAGAAACAACTAGGTAATCAACTTGCATCAATCATGTTACACCCCAAGTTTTCATACGTGAGAGTACGTCATAAGTCATTGATGTAAGCTCGGAAATGAGATTATATTTGGAAGCAAATAAAGTAAGTTAATCATGTTACCTTGGAGGCTACAAATATTTAAGATCATGAATAACAAGTACCAAGAGGGTTGGAAATCTTAGAAGCTAAACCAATTGAAGAAAATAAGTTTTGTCGAAAGTCGACAAGTTTGGAATGTTATAACATGTACTTTGGGGTGAGACTAGGGTTCTTAACATGATAAGGAGGTTATTCTATGAGTTATTTTAGTTGTATGATATTCATTTTCTACATTTTGAAGGCAAGCAAGTTGTGGAACAAGAGTTGGCAAAGGTCATCACAAGTTACATTCATAAATTTGCTGAAATTTAGGTCAAATGTATCTGATCATTTCTCCAAATATACTGGGAATCATGGGGTGTTCTACCTACCAAATTGAATATCTACGAGGCTAGTTTCTAACGCATTAAACCGTTCATCAATACGACATCGTAGTAGAGAG
>NW_017698193.1:0-2776 GCF_001879085.1 Nicotiana attenuata | reverse complement strand
GGGAAGGTGTTAGGCACCCTTCAGAATCTACTAGTGTGGTTCCCAGCCAGACAATTATTATGAATTGAGGTGCAATTAGCATATAGGCAGATAAGGCTCAAATAAGAGGGGATTTCAACACATAAAGGTTTGAAAGGACCATTAGAAAGGCTAATTTTTAAATAAAAATTTAAAATGCTAAAGAAAAGAAATAAAGAATAAAGGGAGGGGGGTCCTAGGTTTATTAATAATATGGATTACCCCACACAATATCCGGTAATCACTCCTCAATGAGGGTCTACACGTGATATTATCGCGTGGTCATCATATCCATATCTACCCATCCCACCCTGTTAAGGTATTTAAAGCGCGGATTGGTATCGATTACTTATTGCATGTTATTACTTGTCCCTCTCCTATCAGTTCCGGAGGTACTTAGGACTACTAATCCTAAAAAGGGAAGGATATTAGGCTTATCTGGAGTTTCAAAGGTAAAAATTCTAAGGCGACATACAAAAAGCACATATTGCATATTTTGGGGAAACACATAGAAACAAACAAAGGCTCATATATACCTCCTTAAACAAAGAAAGCATATAATTAGCATGACTTGCACGTACTGTTTAGGTCTGATTAAAAATATCAAAGACGAGGGAAGTTAATTGCTGAGGCAGCCTAGTTTATTACATAACTCAGATAAGAAGTCTGAATCAGGCCTGCCTGCTAGTTGTAGCAATTAACAAAGCGGATTTAGTTTTACAATCATTATCCTAAGGCTTTCCTAAGTGTTTAGACGGAATCTTATAGGCATGATATCTACTGATTTTAGAAGGTGATGAGATAGTAAAGCTCGAAATGAATTGCTTAAATTCCAATATGCATACTTGTTAAAATTGCTAAGTGAGGGACCTAGACTATCAAAAGAGATGCAGAATGCACAAGAACTAAGAATGGTTACAGGTTTTGCTGGTTATAGCCTCTTTTATTACGGATCTTATAACTAACATTGACTGCGAATGAAAACGAATCAGAATTGTTCGAGTGCAGATCCCTATAGGCATGATTTCTATGCATTACTGATTTTTAGGCGTGGTATCTAATTGCAGAAACCTTGTAGACATGACATCTAAATGCAGAATCTTGTGTTAAACCTTATAGACATGGTATATAAATGCAGAAACTTGTGTTAAACCTTATAGACATGGTATCTAAATGTAGTTTGAATTATGCAGAATTAAAATACCACTATTGGCATGGCTTCTAGGTGAAGTTTGAATATGCAGGAATTAAAAACACCTTATAGCCATGATCTCTACCTTTGCATGCATAGTTCCCCACCCTTTTCACTAGCCAGCCCCAAATGTTTTATTACAACTTATTACAAACCAGAATGATAATTTACATCAGAAAAGTACAAAGAAAAGTACAATCATAGGAAGCCCGATTCTTGACTTCCTCTCTGAGTTATGAGATAAACCAACTCAGAGTCCATTGATCCAATGCCTTTCCCCAATTTGAGTGTGTCAGAGCTCCCTAAGAGCCTCAATGGGACTCCGGGCAGTGCTCACACAAATTGTATCACCAGAATAGGGACAAGTGCAGTGTGGAAGTGCCAGCCCTCAAGTGTCCAAGTTCAGAGGGAGCCCAATAGGTCCCAAGGCAAGGCTCACAAGAGGGTGGCAGAACATAAGTCTAAGAGAGACTGCAAGTGAAGAAACAGAGCTTTAGGAGCTAAGGAAATAAAGAAGAGGGAAAGGGGTGCTGGGAAATAGTTACAGAGTGAAGGATTTCACACAAAGGGGTTCAGGGATTGGGAGCTGCAAAGAGCCTATGCACATAGGCATTATTTAATTCTGGGCATGCACAGCAATAGGGAGTGCTGTTATGCTTACAAAATCAACCAGAATACACAACATATAATGGTAACATAGAGGTTATGATCCCAGGTGAATCAAGTTTGAGTCATAGACAGCAATACTTAACACTGTCATGCCTCAAACAAACCATTGGTATCAAACACATTGGGGTAGGGGTTTAGGATGCATAATAGATTCAGAACAGGCAGAAGGGAATTACCACATGCTTAGAATAAAGTACTGAATCAAACACAGCAGTAGGCAGACAAGAAAACAAAAGTATTAAGTAAACATACTGTTGTGATGCTGAAATCTTAATCAAGACATACCAGTTCAAAGAAGAAAAAATGCAGTAAAAGCAGGAAGCCGGACTTTGAAGACAGGCCACAGTACAAGTAGCAAGAGAGAATATTTTTGAGTATGAGTGTGAGTTCAGAAATTAAGAGTGTTCGTGCGTTTGTGTTAATGAAAGAGCAGGGTATTTATAGTTTGAAAACAGGTGGAAAATAAGGCAAAAAATCATAGTTCAGCAGTAATTATGGAACTATGTGTCAATTAAAATCAAATCAGTATAAGACTTCCTTTAATTAAGGAGTTACAATTAAACGGTAATGGGCAGAAGGCATTTAAGGAAAGCAATCAAGTAGAACACCGTGTATAGAATAGACAATTAGGAGTAAGTGCATAGAGGTTTAATTAAGGGAAGAATCTTTGAAATACTCGGTTAACCAAATAAGGTAAGAAAACAAAGTAAAGTTGCAGAATGTGGAGACAATCAAAAACCAGTACATAGCAAATCAAAGAGTCAAGGATTTCAAATTCACTGACTTAAGGAGAGTAACATGGGTTCCTATGAATAAATCAAGTTAAAGACAAGAGAATCGAAAGTCTAAAGGGAAAATTTCAAATCAATCCAAGAACAGGGAATCAATAAACAAGGA
>NW_017698192.1:0-2776 GCF_001879085.1 Nicotiana attenuata | reverse complement strand
AGTGGTTTCCACAGTAGAGTGGGGGGTATGGGTGGGGATGATCAGTTTGGGTTTAGTGGTTCGGGAATGAGGAGCGGGGTGTTGTTTGAAGTGTGACATGTGTTGCAGTTCTGATGGGGAGCGGGTTGTTTCTGTGGTTTCGGGATGTTCTACGGAGGTGTAGGGTTTTGAGCATTGGGAAAGTTGACATCTGGGGTATTGAGAGAAAATGACAAGTTTGCCAAGTTCCGAACTTGGTCCAATTCTTCCTGAAATTTTAGTAACTTCTGTTCGAGCTGGGCGGCACTTTCTTTGGGAACCTAAATACCCTGAGGAACCTCTACCCTTTCAACTGAATTCTCCTTCCTGATGTTTCTCAAGTCTTCCATTTTTGCTTTGTTCTTGTTTCTGATAGGACTCGGAGGAGGAGGAGGTGGAGGGCCCTTAGATCTTGTGGAGTAGGATGATGATGCCAGAGTGCACGAACTAACCTTTTGGGGAGGGGAATAAAACAAAAGTAAAAACAAAAAAGGTAATAAGTTAGTGAGGGTTATGAGAAAAAATGTTGCAATATTTAAACACATAGTGTAAGAATATAAATCGTGTCCTAAATTTGGTGCCTCGTTGTGACCGAGGTAGGCCTAGCGACAAGTTGATCTGGAGAACTTATAATGCTAAATGCCTCATTTTATTGATAAAAATAAGACGAATCCCAAAACGACACTAAAATTGCGGAAAGTAAAATGTCACTAATGGCCATTGGCCTTATTACATTTAAAAGTAAAAGAAAAGACTCCTAACTACTTGGTCCCAGAAGGACCTTCTTCGGATTGGATGCTCTCGCTGATCAGATCCTCCAGCTCTCGCAGATTTTCCAGTAAAAATGCCTTCGCCAGGCGTTCTCCTTCGCCTTCCTCAGCGTTTTGACAGTCGGTAACTCTTTTCCTCACTTTCCCTTCCAACTCCAGCAGACTGTATTCCAGATATTCTAGCTTCTCACTAGCCCTGGTGACTCTCTCTTTCCATTCGTTGATTTGGTTACTTGATGGGAGGTTCCTCCACCAGGTCAGCAAGAGTGAGGGTATGTTGACCATACCGAAGTCGGGAACTTTGTCATTTATTTCCTGCAAAACAAAAGGGTTAGATCCTTACCCCGCCGGACTCGACTATTTAAACCAATAATTAGCATAGTGGCATTTAGTTCTCCAAATAAATGCACAGAATATAGTGTTGTCCGTTTGGGTTCCAAGGAAACCCAGTGGACTTTGGACAAGGCTATCTTAAAGAGTCATTATGTGGACAGCATAACTGACTCGGCTAGGTTTGACAGTGATGCATGCACAGTTAAACAGAATAAGGTTTCTATGGGGTGTTAGACCGGTACCCTTGAGCGGACAACTCAAGAGGAAAAGGCACGGAACCGTCGACTGCACCGCTGATCGACTGGTTTTACCGCAAATACGCCTTTGCCAAATTTAGGGGGTGATATATTGGAAGGGCGCAACCACTCATTATAAGCGTTGCTATGGTATTTGTTTGGCACGAGTTGAATATGATGTTGAAGATGCAATTACAAGAATGGAACAAATTGTCACGTATTTGCACGTTCATAAAATAATAATTACAATAATTGCTCAAAAAATTACAACGGTATTGAAGGAAATTAGTAAATGAAAGCGTTAAAGAAAAAGAAACAAAAAGCCAAGTCAGTTCGAATAAGGACATTAAATAAAGCAATAATGAAGCAATAAAGTCACACATAACATGAAGTGGTAAAAGCCTAATGATTTCCCCAGCAGAGTCGCCATGCTGTCGACGCCCCCTTTTTCTCGCGAAATCGGGTTTACGACATTTGGGAAGACAACTCTATTCCCGTTTGGGATTTGGGTTTTTGGATTTGAAGAGTCGTCATCTAATGATTAAGTGCATTAGGACACTAAGGGTTTTTGAATTGGAAAACCAGAGTTCGGGTAAGGGCTAGAAATTATCTGAGGGGAAGGTGTTAGGCACCCCTCAAGATCCACTAGTGTGGTTCCCGGCCATGTTATATTGTGACTTTAAATACAAACAACAAGTAGGAAAACAAATACAAAGGGGGTTTTCACATAATAGTTGCAAGAGATTAAGGAAGTTAAAGAAACTGAATTTGATAGAGGAAGCAGTTTTGAAATCTTGAATAAAGGAAGAAATTTCATATAGTTGTAGCAAGTTAAAAGCAGTTTAAAAAAAACTGAAGTTTGGCAAAAAAAAAAAGTAGGTGGAATTCTGAAAATAAAACGTGTAAATAAGGGAAGGGGTCCTAGGTTTATACATAATATGGATCACTCCACACAACACCCGCTAACCGTTTATACATGTGGTGTTATCGCGTGGTCATCATATCCATATCTACCCGTTCCCACCCCGTTAAGGTATTAAACGCGGAATGGTCTCGTTTTACCTATTGCATGCTATTACCCGCCCCATCTTATCAGTCCCGGAGGCACTTAGGACCACTAATCCAAAAGGGTAGGATATTAGGCTGATTGGTTTCAAAGGATAAAAATCTAAGGCGACATACAAAACATATACTGCATGTTGGGGGAAGCATGTAGACATATAAAGGCTCATATATACCTCCTCAAACAAAACACATAAATAGCATGACTTAAACACAATTAAGGTCTCAAAAGATAGAAGCAGTTAAAACTTGGTTTTGAAAATGAAGTAGTAGCAATAATAGCACGATTCTGGGCAGAGATGAGTAACCTAGTAAATAAAAATCAGAAGCTCAATAAAGTAAGTAGGTGCATCATTT
>NW_017698191.1:0-2776 GCF_001879085.1 Nicotiana attenuata | reverse complement strand
ACTTCTGAAACCATCAATACGATCAAAACCTCACACCTATACTTTGAATAGACCCGAACTAGCTGTAGTAACCCATGCCTGCAACCTCAAGGGCAATTATCCGATATACCACGTAACTCAAACACATGTAGCGATAACTTCCATTCACAGCAACTGCACACAACACCCGAATACCGGTAGAAACCTCTTATCAACTAAAGTCTCATTCCAACACTTCCATATATGGCCAATGGTAAATGGATCACGCAATAAATCATAACCATCTCTCAGATCAGTCATCCATAAGGTTACTTCTCCTTTGGCAAGGACCATTGCAAATTTCTGAACCGAACCTCGATATTTGCCCATCAAACATGCTGAAATCGAATCCGTTTGTATTCATTACAGGCCCCCAACGATCTCATCTACTCCAACACAATTACTCTGGTGACATGACACACCAAGACAAGCTAAAGCCACAACTTGCACAGTCCGCGCACCAATAAGCATCAACCCGAACATACTCACATCATGAAACTAACTCAAACGATAGAGCCGTACCGCAAGCTCACCAATATCATCACATCACACGGCTGAGAACCCGTCTCACATTATAGAAATAGACACACAAATTTGACCCGCAAGGTCATATTTCCACACAGCTTTGCTGCAACGCGCGATCCCATCCAAATACTGCTCCACATGAAACACCTCAAGTCACTATGCTCGAAATTGACAACCATGCTCAATTGATGTCTGGAACCAAAGAAATCATTACACCCACGGTGAGACAGATAATATATACCACGCAACCCGATAGGTCATAACCGATACTCCATTCACCGAGCAGCACCCAATTACTCTTCCCGCTCGACTTCCACTATGACTTCCCAATAGAACCGCACCACATGTGCCCATAACCAACAAATCGTAGCGTCTCACAACACAGAAAAGCAACTCATAGATCTCCCCAGATCACTAACAAGCTCAATAACGATCGAATCAACCTATCCCTCAACAATACAATTCGGGGCCAACCAATCCGACTCAAGCTAGAACACGCATCCACATTGACCTGCCAATGAACTCATCATCAAGGAAGCCTGAAGCTGCTCCTTCCACTACTACAGCTCCTACCGGAGCCATACGATACGGTGCCCGGCACCAAATCAATACCGAAATCCACAACCTCGCCCGGCAACATGCCCGACCACAAGAAACGCACCCGAAAAGTGCCTCAACACCGGAACTGAAACAATGGTAGAAACCTCTGCACTGACATCCATCACGAAGGCCCAATTAAGAAAGGCAATCCTTCCCAGCCGTCCGCTGGGTCTTTGAAATATAAACCACCCTGCTAGAACATAATCCGATGCACCTCGCCACTCAACCCGTGGCGTTTCCGGCATAGCCCATAGCGCAATAGTCCAGAATAACCCAACACTGAGACAACCAGTCTACACCCCAATATCATACCCAAAATCTAACATACCAAGCAAGGAAAGATCCTCTCGGGCCTCCAAATCCCGGTAGTTGCTAAACAATGCCGATATGCACGATATACAACCACATCATAGCCTGTATATGAGAACTTCCGTCTCCACATATCCATTCCCAATTTCGCCGTCCAAACACATGCACACCTTTAATACCCAATCATTCCACGATAGATACTCTAAAATTTCCCTGTGCCACCAAGCAAACCCGAATACCACCAGTCGATCCAACAAAAAAGTGCCGCAATACTACCGAAGTATCATCAGTTTAATCACATTACCCTTTTTCTAAGACATATGCTCTCGTCAAATCACTTCCAATTAGCAGTACCATTTCCTTGATTATCTGAGGCTACCCGTTGCTTAAGAGTTTTATGAACTTCCTTTCAGAACTGAACTGTAACCTAGCACACGCAAATCTCGATCCTTCACTACATACGGCATATACCATACCATCCTAGTATAACATGAGAACTTCATCTCCCTTCCGAGCCACAAAAAATATACACCTCCAAACCGCGGTAAAATCGTCAAGAACTCTCCGAATTCCCTTTGCACAAATCAGACTTGCCAGGACTAAATCCTTCTAACTCGATCAAGATAAGCAAGCCATCAAAACCCCAGAGCATTGCTGCATAAGACCTGTAAGAACCCATTACCTCGAACACATACAAAGAATTAATCATATCCTTACCATACCGATTCGGTCTTCTATCAAGCTACTCCATCTATCTAAATTTCCTTCCGATTCATCATCAACTTGATATTCCCTCTTGCTGTAGCACCACAATGCCTCAACCCAGGCTTACCACACGAGACCCCAACATAAAACCACACTGACTAAGACCTATAGGCCGCTGAATACCCTCTCAAATATTCCCAGAAACACCAGATTCCAGAATACTTTACTCTGAAGAACCTCCTGCGAATCTAAGTCCGTTACCTTTACTTTACTGATACTGATACATAGAATCCCATAATTAACATAAAAAATACCACAAGTCTTGACCTCTTCCAATGAAAACACAGTCTCTAGCCACATACACATCCTTAAGATACCCGATTGTTCCCTGTAGAATCTTGAACACATTAGAACCATTCTCGAAAGTCATTCACTCTTATTCAAACTGCAAATTACCTGACCTAACGAACAGAACCACCCGTGCCTCATTGGCACTCCAATACCGCAAAATGAAATCCTCATCCCAATACAACCAAGCAACTTCCTGCTCTATGTACCGAGCATTCTTTGCCAACAACAACTCTAGACATTCCATAAATCCTCATACAACCTTGAAGCA
>NW_017698190.1:0-2776 GCF_001879085.1 Nicotiana attenuata | reverse complement strand
TCGAATCTGCCCGTACTGACAAGGTCTCTTGTCCAGACCCCTGACCACTCCCCTCGTGATAGAACCATCTCAACCTTCCGGGCCACATTGCCGCATCCTAAAAGAAATCTCGCTCCCTGTCTCCTTAGCCATCTGCAATCGAATAGGCTGAGCGAGTCCCTCAATGAACCTCCTCACTCTCTCTCTCTCTCTCTCAGTGGGATGTACGATAAGAGCATGACGAGCCAAGGCAATAAATTTGGTCTCGTACTGAGTAACGGTCGTAGAACCCTACTGGAGACACTCAAACTGCCTCCGATAGTCCTCCCTCTGAGTGATAGGTAGAAACTTCTCTAGAAAGAGCTGAGAGAACTGATCCCAAGTCAAAGCTGGTGACCCAGCTGGTCTAGCCAAACAGTAATCCCTCCACCAAGTCTTGGCGGAACCTGACAGACGAAAAGCAGCAAAGTCGATCCCATTGGTCTCCACTATCCCCATGTTCTGAAGAACCTCTTGACATCTGTCCAAATAGTCCTGGGTATCCTCTGAGGATGTACCACCATAAGTAGTAGTGAATAGCTTGGTGAACCTGTCCAATCTCCATAAAGCATCGGCAGACATAGCTGCTCCATCACCGGTCTGAGCTACCACACCCGGCTGAACTGCTCCAACTAGCTGAGCTTCTGGAGTCTGAAACTGAGGAGCCATCTGCTCCGGAGTGCGAGTAGTGGGAGTCTGTGCTCCTCCCCTAGCCTGAGAGACGGTTGGTGCCACAGGAAGTAAACCTGCCTGGGCGACACTCTCCATAAGGCCCACTAGACGGACTAGATCATCCTGAAGTACCGGGGTAGCAATGAACCCCTTTGGTACCTGAGCTGGCCCTGCTAGAACGGTCTGGGCTGGAGCCTCCCCCTCGAACTCTACCTGAGGCTCCGCTGCTGGTGCTGCTGCTCTGGGCAGAGCCCTGCCCCTACCTCGGCCTCTAGCACGGCCTCGGCCTCATCCTCTGCCCCTCGTAGGAGCTGCCACTGGGGGCTCGAGCTGCTGATCAGCGGATGAAGAAGCACGTGTTCTCGCCATCTGCGAAAGAACATAGTAGAAGTCCAATTAGCATTGAGAAGTCAAATCGCACGACTGAGGAGAATAGATGTGAAGTTGTTCCTAAACTCTGTAGCCTCTGGGGATAAGCACATACAACTCCGTACCGATCCCTCAGACTCTACCTAGCTTGTTCGTAAATTGTGAGACCTAGGCAACCTAGAGCTCTGATACCAACTTGTCACGACCCGGATTTCCCACCCTCGGGGGTCATGATGGCGCCTACTCGTGAAATCTAGGCAAGCCAACTATTATGGTTCCACACAATAACAATCTACCCCAACAGTTATAAACATAAACTAAAGTAAAACAAATGATACATGCGGAAGAGTTAAATTAAATCCAAATACCCCAATACATGTCTACCCACAAATCTGGTGTCACAAATTCACGAACAACTAAGGTTTTTACTACAAATACCAGTCTGGAAAGAAAAGTACAACTGTTCTCGGAATGAAAAGAGACAGCAGAAAAGCTAAATAGAGAAGGGGGACTTTAGGCTCTGCGGACGCCAGCAGATCTACCTGAGTCTCCCTGGACTGAAGACAACTACCTTAGCTACTCACTGGGTCCGGTACTTAAATCTGCACAAAAGAGTGCAGAGTGTAGTATCAGTACAACCGACCCCATGTAGTGAGTAAGTGTCGAGCCTAACCTCGGCAAAGTAGTGATGAGGCTAGGACACGACAATCATATATACCTGTGCAGTTAAATCATATACAAACAGAAACATAACAACAGAAATCAATAGAATAAAGAAGGAAGGGGACATGCTGCGGGGAAATATCAGGTTCTAACAGTAAATCAATACGGAAACATCATTAAGGAAACACAATGAACATTATATATAAAGCAACAAGAAAAATGAAACAGTAACACATGCACGGCATCACCCTTCGTGCTTTTACTCTCGTCCTCACCATATAAATCAAAAATATTGGCACAGCATCACCCTTCGTGCATTACCTCACATAATCATGGCACGACATCACCCTTCGTGCATTACCTCACAATATAGGCACGGCATCACCCTTCGTGCATTAACTCTCAAATCGTGGCACGACATCACCCTTCGTGCATTAACACTCATAATATCGGCACGGCATCACCCTTCGTGCTTTACACTCTCTCACAATAACATGCACGGCATCACCCTTCGTGCTTTACACTCTTCCTCACCCAAACAACAGAAAACAATATGTCCCGGCAAGGGAATCAACAATATCAACAATTATATCCCGGCAAGGGAATCAACAATATCAATAATAATATCCCGGCAAGGGAATCAACAATATCAACAATAATATCCCGGCAAGGGAATCAACATCATTAACGAACGTCCCGACAAGGGATTCAGCTATAACCAATCTCTTTACAAAATGAAACTTTAGTTTGAGTCAATACTCAACAATAGTCAATAACAAAGAAACTTTAATAAGCTTTATGCAACATTAATAATCCTCAATTTGAGCATGATCGATACATAATAGAGTCACAACAATCATGGTACAAGACTTACGGGCATGCTTGACACCAACGTATAGATACTCGTCACCACACCTATACGTCGTACTCGATACAAACACATAGCAAATAGACCACAACTCATATTCCCTCAAGCTAAGGTTAAGCCAAACACTTACCTCGATTCCACGGACAAATTAAGCCTCCACTACCGCATTACCTCTCGGTTCCACTT
>NW_017698189.1:0-2777 GCF_001879085.1 Nicotiana attenuata | reverse complement strand
ATGTCGATCTCTGTTGGAGCGGGGGAGTTGTTCTCGTCGTCCTTCATTTCGTCGATCTCTCCTCGTTTCTGAGTGTATCGCTGTTAGTCGTTGGGTCGGCCCATTAAGATCGTCCTCGTCCGCTCGTACCTCGGCGCAATAGGCGTTGTGGATTTCCTCCCATGTGGTAGGGGGATATTTCATGAGGCGGCTCAGCAGCTTTTTGGTTGCCCTTGAACCATCCCTGCTTAGCCCGTTCTGGAAAGCGGCGACTGCCATACCTTCCGATACGTTTGGTAGACTCATCCTTACCCTGTTAAACCTTGCCAGGAAGTCCCTGAGTCCCTCTCCTGTGGTTTGCCTGACGGCGAAGATGTCGTTGACCCTGGCCTCCGCTTTCTTCGCGCCTGCATGGGCTGTGACGAACTTATCCGCCATTTCCTCGAACGTTGATATTGCCTTAGCCGGTAGCTGAGAGTACCATGTTAAGGCCCCTCCTGTCAACGTCTCGCCAAACTTCTTCAGCAGTACCGACGGTACTTGTTCTTTCGATAGATCGTTGCCTTTCACTGCGGTGACGTAGTGGATCAGATGATCATCGGGATCTGTGGTTCCGTCATATACCCTCAAGTAGGGTGGCATCTTGAAGGTTTTTGGGGTGGAGTGAGAGGCAGCTTCTTCAGTGTAAGGTTGTTCAACGAACCTTCCCACGTCACGTTTTGGTAGCAACTTGGGAGCACCGGGGATCTTGTCGACCCTCTCCTGATGTTCCTTCATCTGGTCGCGGAGCGCCTTATTTTCATTTTCCATTTCTTCCATCTTTTTTAGGATGGTTGTTAGCGTGCCATCGTTGGTCTGTGTCTCAATGGGTTTGTTATTCGCTAGTGCAACTTCCGGTTCACCCACGGCAGCAGTGGTACCTACCGTTGGTGTACACCCGATGTTACTTTGTGGTGACCTCTCAACCAAGCCACTTAGAGTGCTTGTTAGCCATCTTTCCAGTAGCTCTTTAACCGCTGAGGGTGCTTCCGTAGCCGCAGATGTGGAAGCTCCTTTTTAATGCAAGATCGTCAGACTTTCGGATGGGGAAGGTGAGATCTCTGCACCTGGTGTGATGCTAGGGGTTGCATTCAGGATGCCATCGTCACTGGCCTCGTTGAGAGGGCTAAGGAGATTGGTAGTGACACCCAATATAGCTTTCGATCTTGTGTTATTTTCGGCCATCTTCTGTTTTTGTGTGGTGTAGAGAGTGGTAGTTAGTTGATCTCTAGGTGGATACTATGGTTTTGATTCTCGAAATCCCCACAGACGGCGCCAAAATGTTTGGCTCAAAAGTTAACGATATACTTTGTAAGCTAAAAAACAATCAAAAGTAGGAAAAGGGGTAAATCGTAATCAAATATAATAATCCTAGAGATGCAAAGATGATAATATTGTTATAGATCTAGTATTGCAAAGTGATAATATGAACTCAATAAGATATGTTCGTTTAAAGTAGAGATAGAGAGAGTGTCACACCTCCTTTTTTACACATCTACCCCGAAGGATAATGTATAAGGGAGTTTTTCCATTTAAAGTGACATTATTCGAAATGGGATTATTTATTTATTTTTAGAGTCGCCACTTGGGATAGGATTGGCTTTTGGTGTCCCAAGTCACCGATTTAATTTAAATCCCAAATCGAGGAAAATTTCGACTTCCCAATTGGAGTCTGCGAACCAGAAATTCTGAATAAGGAATTCTGTTGACCCGAGGGAAGGTGTTAGGCACCCCCGGATCCCGTGGTTCTAGCACGGTCGCTTAAATTATTATAAATGGCTAAAATCTGATTTTTATACATGTTATTATTTACCGCTTTTAGTTATTTTTACGAAAGTGAACGCCGTTTAAGAGCGTGTTTTCGGATCACGTCACATGAAATGCACCCGGATCCGCGACACCTCTTATTCAACGTTTTGGGATTTGGATTTGGGTTGCATGAAATGCACACCCGAGTTTAGGAAAGTAATATTATTAAAATTCGCGCCTAAAGTGACTAGCGTATTATTATCTTTGCGGGAAGCCATGAAAATTCGCTAAATGGCATGTCCCGATTTCTAAGTATTTCAATAGAAGTAATTGAAGATGGCCACGCAATTTATGCATTTTATTTGGCGCGGCGCACCTCGTTTTTATTTTAAAGGCCAACCTAAAAGAACTACGATTTTCTATCAAGTATTGTCTCTAAAGGGACCCTAATTAGCATTATGAATTATTATTAAAAAAAAACATCAAGGGATTCGGGCCTCAAACTCAAGTCCACATTTGAACAAGAGGATAACCTCCTAGTTCAAACGTGCTACTTAGCTTGGAAGGCCCAAATTATAGTTTAAACTCAACAACCTTTAAATCTAATGGCTTAAATTTTCGACGTGTTGGGCCTCAAGAGCCAGCCCTTGGGAATAAGCCTGTCCCATTTTATTTGTAAAACCACCTACAAGGCTATCCAGCATCCAGGCCATAGCACAGGCCCAGATAGAAAATAGGTTGCAAGTTGGGACTCAGGATTTAAATCACTTGGGCTTCTGATTATACATTAGGCCCAGATCCCATTTTTAACAAAAGTACAGCCTTGGGCTCTTGAATGAGCTCAAGTTGATGTTGGTTCTTGGGTTTGTTAATAATTTTGTAGACAAATGCATAATTTGCTCAAGTCACAGACGTGCTAGCTTTGAAATGCAAACGTCTCCTGTAGTTTCAAACTTGTCTAATAATGGATAACCAATACACTCGATCTAAAATTTTTAACAACCTTTAGC
>NW_017698188.1:0-2777 GCF_001879085.1 Nicotiana attenuata | reverse complement strand
AAACCCATCACAGAGATTAGTTTATTTTTCAAAGACTTATGTTCTTCCACATTAAGGGAAGAAAACCTACTCCGGATGGATCAGAACACTCGTGTAACTTCTACTAAGATGGAAAAGATATTTCCATGTGATTTTTTCGATGTGATGGAACACCTTCCAATCCACCTTGTACACGAGGCACGACTTGGAGGGCCTGTTCAATGCAGATGGATGTATCCCTTTGAGAGGTAATATTATAAGTTTGATGTAACTTTCTGTTTTATTTGAATGTTCTTGGCTAACCTGAAATTATGTAGGACAATTGGCAAATGCAAACAATTTGTTAAGCAGAGGAATAGGATTGAAGGATCTATATGTGAAGCTTATCTTGCGAAGGAAACTGCTCATTTTTGTTATTATTTTGAGAGTAATGTGCCATGTGCTAGGAATAGGCCCAATAGGCACACGGTCGACTTTGTGAATGATCCATTATATCCGCCTATGTCCATATTCAATCAACCAGGCCGATGTTCTAAGGATGTTAGAAAGAGAAGTTTGAGTGATATGGAGTTCAAGTCAGCTACACTTCATGTGTTGCTAAATTGTCCCGAAGTTGTATCATTTCTCAAGTAAGTATTGATTTAGTAGTTATCAAAATATAAAAATTACTGTGATTACATCTCAATGCAACTACTAAAAATATTTGATGTGTCACAGTCACTTTGTGGGTCAATTTGGCCATGATGCTGTATATACGAGATTTGATACGTGGTTCAAACAATTTGTAAGTTTCTCCTTAAAATATTCTAACACTATGTAGGTAAACAATGTTTGGAAGTTATGCTAACTTATGAATTTTTTTAACGATATGTAGGTAAATGATCCAAATAATGGTGTAAATTAATTTTTGAAAGATGTATCTTGGGGGAACAGGGGTTGAAGTCACAACAATGTCTAAGTACGTTGTGAATGGTTATAAGTTTCATACAGAGGATTGCTCTAAAAATAAAAATAGCAACAACAGTGGGGTGTGGGTTCAAGGTGGTGATGGCAACCAAGATGGAGATATTGATTATTATGGTGTGCTCAAAGAAATAATAGAACTAGAATATACAGGTTGGCCATTTAAGAAATTGATACTCTTTAGATGCAAGTGGTTTGACACATCGAACAAGAGGTACAAGAGTACACAATCAATACAACATAATTGAGGTTAATCATACGAGGGAGTATGATCGCTATGATCCTTTCATAATTGCACATAATGTTAGGCAAGTGTATTATGCTCCTTATCCATTGCTGCGGAATAAGTCCGATTGGTGGGTTGTAATAAAAACTAAGCCTGTGGGTAGGGTAGAAGTCGAGAATGTGTTAGATGTTGCATATCAAAATGATATCTCCAGTGTTCACCAAATAGTGGACGAAGTTTTAGAAAATGATTTGGAACATCCTGAACACACATTGGAAGAAGTTGATATAAATGAAGTAAGAATTATAGAAAACGAGGAAGAAGAATCAACTGATGAAGCTCAAACTAGTGAGGAAGAAGAATTCTCGAACGAGGAACTATACGTCGATGAGCTTTAAAAAGTTGGTTTCTTTAATAACTCTCGTTTATAGCTAGTTTCTTTATATGTTTCAATCTAACTGTGTATTATATTATGCAGATGACAGGCAAGGGTCGAGGTAACAGTGATCCTACTGGTTCTCGGGGTCGAGAAAAGGCTAGGAAACCAAAGAGGAGGGTAGAAGATACTACTCAATCTTTTCCTGCCTCTTCACAGATGCCTGTGCCTATGCCTATGTCTGGGCCTCCACCCCAGGGCTATTCTGAGCTGCCATCGCATCACCAGCCCTACACCTTCGTGCAGACGCCAAGACTTTCTTCACAGGGCCATAGGACTGTACGTCCGACATACAGTCCACCTGTCTCACTACCACGTGGATCGCATCCATCAGCATCTCATAGATCACATCGATCCATGTCACATCCACATGGATCACAGCCATCCGTGTCACAGCCACTCGGGTCACAGTTATCAGTGTCACATCCCCTTACGGCGCATACAGCTATGTCGCACTCCCAGGGCTCGCAGTCCCAGGGCTCGCAGCCATCTTTATCTGGGACTCCATCTATTGCAGGCCTTCGCCTGCGAGATACTAGCTCTGACCCCCCTACACCTTCCACACATGCCTCCGATATACATGCTTTGGATGGTGATGCTGATGATGACAAGGAGGTGCATTATGATGAATATGGCAGGATCATCATAGTCCCTGAGGGTGATGGGTAAGAGTTATTTGTTATTTTTACTTTTATTGTTTTGTACAGTTTTACTAAGATATTAATGTGTTTTTTTATATTAAATTGCAGGTTCATCCCTAGTAATATTACTACAAAGATAATCACCAAAGCCACCAAAAAGCTTTATGATGGTCCTTATGCGACTTGGAGTGAATTCCCATTCTCGCTGAAGGAGCAAATCTTCAATCAATTTCAGGTATAAATATTCTTTTAAGCAGTATAATTATTTATATTTATGATATTTCCATCTAAATATGTATTATAGAATATAGCTTAGCTTATATATATCGAATTATATCGAATTTAGCTTATATATATCGAATATAGCTTTTATCTATATTCGATAAAAGCTTAGTGCGTTAATACATAATTAATCAAAAGTTAAGCGCATTAATACTTAGCTTTTATTAGCTAATGCACTAATACTTATTGCATAGTGTATATATATGTGTGTATATATATATATATATATATATATATATATATATATATA
>NW_017698187.1:0-2777 GCF_001879085.1 Nicotiana attenuata | reverse complement strand
ATCTGATAAGTATTTTATGAATTCCGCAGAAAGGTATTCACCACCACGATCAGATCGTAATGTTTTGATATATTTATCATGTCGTTTCTCTGTTTCCGTCTTAAATTCTTTGAATTTCTCAAAGCATTCAGACTTACGGCGCAACAGATAAATATATCCATATTTTGAGTAATCATCTGTGAAAGTCACAAAATACTCAAAACCTCCTCTTGCTTGTATATTCATAGGACCACATAAATCAGAGTGAATTAATTCTAGCTTATCACTGGCTCTATTCCCTTTTGAGGGAAAATGTCTCTTGGTCATTTTACCTTCTAGACAGGATTCACATGTTGGTAGTGATTCCACTTTCAATGAACTCAAAGGTCCATCAGAGACCAATCTCGAAATCCTATTTAGATTTATATGGCCTAGACGTAAGTGCCATAAATAAGTCTGACTCAATTCAGAAATACGTTTTCTTTTATGTGGTAGATTAATGTTATTTAGTTCTTTTGGTTGTTGTAGCACAGGGGGAGATATATTAAGAACAAAAAGGTCATGTACTCTAGCAGCTTTGTAGATAAAACGTCTATGAAACTTAATAACAGCAGAGTTATTAGCAAAATAAACATTATAACCAGCATCCATTATTTTCGAAACCGAAATCAAATTCCTTCTAATGGAAGGTACATAGAGAACATCTTTTAAAACTAAAACTCTATCACTACTAAACGAAACACTAATATCTCCTAAAGCTAAAGCTGGTGCTGGCTCGCCATTGGCTTGATAAACGCAAACTTCATTCTCACTTAGCCGCCGCGTTTCCTGAAACCCCTGCAAAGAATTGCAGATGTGATTAGTGGCTCCCGAATCTACACACCAAAACATGGTAGAAACTGCCGCTAAACAAGTTTTAACGACATTTAAATTTGAATTACCTTGCTTAATCAACTTTACCAGATAGGCGGGGCATTGCTTCTTGTGATGCCCGAGTTGCTTGCAATGATAGCACTTGCCTTTGGGCTTGTTCACACCAGCCGCACCACCAGGTACCAGAACCTTTTGAGCCTTCTTCTTTTTCTTATTGCCTTTCGACTTAGAAATTGAAGGTTTCTCAACATTTAGTGCCACAACTGGAGCTTGTTGTTTGATAATAGATTCTGCCGCTTGCAGCTCATTCAACAATTTCGCTAGTGACAAATCCATTTTGTTCATATTATAGTTCAAGCGAAACTGTTGAAAACTGTCAGGCAGAGTCTGCAGGACCATCTCAACTTGAGACTCCTTATCAATCACAGCTCCAAGGACCTCCAGTTCATTCAGAAGACTCATCATCTTCAGAACATGGTCCCTGACCGATGATCCTTCAGCCATTTTTGTGTTCAAAAGAGCTTTCATGGCTGTCTGCTTAGCTGCGCGATTTTGCTCACCGAACCTCTCTTTGAGACTTTTGAGCATATCATAAGCAGACCCCATGGACTGATGCTGATGTTGCAAAACATTTGCCATAGAGCCAAGAATGTAACATCGCGCCATCTCATCAGCCTTAACCCATTTGTCATAGGCTTTAACCTGATCATCCGTAGCATTTTCAGATTTTTCTGGGCACTCCTCAGAGATTACAAATTTGTAACCTTCAGCAGTTTGGACAATATCAAGGTTCCTTTTCCAGTCAACATAATTTGGTCCTTCTAACTTGTTTTGGTTCAAAATTGAGGTAAGTGGGTTGAATGAAGACATGGTTAATCTGGGAGATATTCACATTAAATAGATCATTAGTTATGTATTAAGAATGATTAAATTCAAAATTACACATTACACATATAACCATGCTCAGTGAACAGTTAGATTCGTTAAGGAAACTTAACTATTCATGCAAAATATATGAGTGATGTCAGATATTAACCCCATAAATTTAAACAGGACCAACTCAGTTGGAGAGTAAACTGTTAATTTAAGATAGGTAAATATCACTTTTAGAAAACTCTAGTTTCATTCAATCAACATGTAACTCAGTTGGAGAGTTAATACAAGTAATGAAATAACTAGAGGCTAAAGAAAAACACAGTAATTATCTATAATGAATTTATCCGATGTGGAAGAAGACCTATGTCAACATATAAATTCATTATATTACTATAAAACCCGTTTAATTTAGGGATTAGGGCCTAAAATCGCGTATTCTGCAATTTAGGGTCTGAAGGTTGCATGTGTTATACCCCATTTTAATCGGGTCAAATTAGAGTATGACATATTAGCGATTTTGAGGTTTAATTAATTTTAAGAGAGTCGTCACCTAACTATTTTAAGGTGAATTAGGACACCATCTTTTATCTAAATAACGCTAAAGTTTACTTTATTTATATAGTCTACTTAACCTTTAAGACTATGGGTAAGGGTTCTAATTAATCTTATAGAGAAGGTATTAAGCACTCTATATGATCCATTAAATACGGTTAACCGGTCAAACTTAGGTTAATTAATTAAAAAGCTAAGATTATGTAAAAAAGATTCAAGTACATATACACATAGGTTAAAATATTCGTTATATTGGCTTGAATAAGGCTTTCAAAACAGTGAGTAATCCTCAAATTGTTTTGAATAAAACACGTTAAGTTAAGAGAAAATCTTTAAACTTAACTAACAAGAAGCTCAAGAATATATTTGGATTAAACAATAATTTATTAAAAAATGTTCAGATTTGAACTCAAAAACTTACTTGATCTCAAATGATTAATTACAGAAGAGCTCGTCTAAACTGAAAAAATGGACACAAAGGCCTAATGATACTTAAC
>NW_017698186.1:0-2778 GCF_001879085.1 Nicotiana attenuata | reverse complement strand
TGGCACTTGCGTACCCTTGATTAGGAGAACTCTTGGGACCGCTCTTGGTGGTGGCGGAGGAGGGTTTGGAATAGGATTGTTGTCATGTACATTAGCATTGGCATTTCGACCTCTCCGTGGTACTTGAGGTACCGGAAGCTCATCTTGCTCAACATCTTCAACCTCCTCCCCCGCCAAGGCATTGCCAAGAGGGTCATTTCCGTTTAGAGCCATGAGTACCTGATGGATCAACACAAATAGAATTAGTAAAAAGAAGGAAAGAGAAGCAAAACACAAAACTAGCTACACAAATAGTCAACACCGTAAGCTCCCCGGCAACGGCGCCAAAAAGTGATTAGGTCGCAGCAGACTCAACCTTAGGAAGAGTGGGCGCTAATACTTTTACCCAATAGTGGTATCGGGGTCAATTTCCACAGGGAGCTAGGAAGGGAGTTGGATATTTGTTTAGCCTAGAAATGCGAGTTTGCTTCTAATTGATCTTCTATCATTTTTGGGTTTTTCTTTGTGATTATCAACTACAATTTAACAACTACTAATTATAACTAAATTATGCTAAGATATCAAATCTAGGTTGTATGCAAGATAGAGAAAGGCACTAGGGTCGTGGCATTTACCTAGGTGGTCAACTAACGGGTAGAGATTCCTAATACGAGAATGATGATTATGGGGCTTATGATATAACCGTTGCACGGTAGCACTCACTCTCAAACCTCTCGGTAGAAAGAATGATTTTGCCCAATTGACTCTCTCGAGACCAATTGGGTAGGCTAACAAACCAAACAACTTAGGGTTCAAGTTGGGTAATTGCTCTCTCGAGGTTTTACCCGTTAATTAGGACTACTATTCTCATAGGTCCATCCCAATTCCTTGTAGGGTTAATTTTGGAGTCATAGACACTCTTTCTCAAGAAGAGTCAAGAACCACAAAGCTAGACTTAGTGTTTGCAACCACCAAATCCAAGTGAAAACATACAAATAACCCAAATATCAAACACCCAACATCATTCAAGCATTAAACAATCATACCCATTAATTACCCACACTAAGGTTGAGCCACAACCCTAGCTTATGGGTTTAGCTAGCCATAATAACAACAGAAATTGAAGGAGAAATAGATAAAATGAACATATTAATTAACTAGAAGGTAAAACTACAAGAATCCACGTTAAACACAATGAAAAATGCCCAAAATAGGCTAAGACTTTTGTCTCACGAGTGCAGCAGCTCTTCTGTATCTAATTCATACCCTAAAAATGGCAAATATTCTATTTATACTAAGTTAAGAAAAACCGGACAAAAATACCCCTGCGGGGTCTGTGCGGTCCGCACGATGATGACACGCGGCCGCACTGGGTTGCTTTACTTCTGAGACTTGCTTTCTGAAGATGTTGACGCGGACCGCACAATGATGAAGTGCGGCCGCATGATGACTGGCGCGGACCGCGTGAACTTGTAGTGCGGCCGCATGAGTGGCTTGTGATGGTCTCTGAACTTTTGAGGTGCGGACCGCGTGAACTTGTAGTGCGGCCGCATAGGCTGGGACTGAGAATGCCAACTCTCTGAACTTTTGTGGTGCGGACCGCGTGAACTTGTAGTGCGGCCGCATAGGCTGGGACTGAGAATGCCAACTCTCTGAACTTTTGTGGTGCGGCCGCGTGAACTTGCAGCGCGGCCGCATTGGTTGGAGCTGAGAATGCCACCCTCTGAACTTCAGTGGTGCGGCCGCATGACATGATGGTGCGGTCCGCACCATGTTCTGAATATCTATGCTTTCATGATCTTTGACACTTGAGCAGGTTTCACTCCGTTTCGAGCCAATTTTTTTTACTTTCGTCACCTTGTTGCTCAAACCTGCGATCAAGCGCAACTTATAAGCATTCTGGGTATATTTTATGGCAAATCATACATAAAGCATAGGCAAGTATGGGCATAAAACGTGTCAAAATCACAGTTATCATAGGTCTACCTGGTTCGGGCGGAACCAAGACGGGCGGCGTTGACAGGTATTCCTTGATTCTGTCAAATGCTTTCTAGCAATCATCAGTCCATTTGGTAGCGGCGTCCTTCTTCAACATTTTAAGGATGGGTTCACAAATGACAGTGGACTGAGCTATGAACCGGCTGATATAGTTGAGTCTCCCCAGGAAACTCATAACCTCTTTCTTGTTCTTTGGAGGTGGTAATTCTTGAATGGCTTTACCCTTTGACGGATCCAGTTCTATTCCTCGTCGACTTACGATGAACCCAAGCAGTTTTCCGGCTGGAACCCCGAATACACACTTGGCGGGATTCAGTTTCAAGTTGTACATTCTCAATCTGTTGAAGAACTTTCTTAAATCCTCCATGTGGTCAGTGGCTTTCTTGGATTTAATGATGACATCATCTACATACACCTCGATCTCCCTGTGTATCATGTCATGGAAAATAGTAGTCATGGCCCTCATGTAGGTGACCCCAGCATTCTTCAATCCAAAAGGCATCATCTTGTAACAATACATTCCCCACGGCGTGATGAAAGCCGTTTTCTCCGCGTCTTCTTCGTCCATCTATATCTGATGGTACCTAGCAAAACAATCGACGAATGACTGCAGCTCGTGCTTGGCGCAGTTGTCAATCAGGATGTGTATGTTTGGCAAGGGGAAGTCGTCTTTCGGACTGGCCCGATTGAGGTCCCGGTAGTCGACACAGACTCTGACCTTCCCATCCTTCTTTGGCACTGGCACAATGTTGGCTAACCATGTCGGGTACTCCACTACCCTGAGGACCTTGGCTTTGACTT
>NW_017698185.1:0-2778 GCF_001879085.1 Nicotiana attenuata | reverse complement strand
ATTTCATCAATCGGGACGGACCAAGTCACAATCCCCAACGATGCTCTACCCCACGCTCGTATCCGGCGTGCAAGTCACCTCAATATAGCACTATGATGTGCAAATCCGGGGATTCAAACCCTCAGGATATCATTTACAAGTATTACTCACCTCGAACCGGCGAAATCTCTAGCCCGCGACGCCTTTGCCCCTCCAATCGGCCTCCACGTGCGTTGAATCTAACCAAAATCAGAGCGAATATATCACACTATGCCAAGGGAACAATACCCAATCGAAAACAATCAAAATATAGCAAAAATCTCGAAACTAGTAAAACCCTAGCCCCGGGCCCACTTCTCGAAAAATTACAAAACTCACATTACCGGATTCCTCGTCTCGCCACGAGTTCATACATACCAAGAACTCCCAAATCCGAGCTCAAATGGCCTATCAAATCCCAATTTAAAATATCAAAAACTCAAGCCCTAGCTTTACCCCTTTTTGAAGAATTTCAACTAATTTCCATGTTAAGTCTATCAAAGTTCCATGTATTTAGGCCAAGGGACTTACCTCCAATCACACCTAGTCGAAATCCCCCTTCAATTCCGTCCAATAGCTCCCAAGCTCGCTTAAAAATGGTGGAAATAACATAACCCTCGCGGAACAAAATGAATATAAAACTCCTATTGGCTTCAGGGGTTTCCGCTTCTGCGGTCCCCACGCCCGCTTCCGCGCAACCGCTTCTGCGGTTTTTGTCCGCTTATGCGGAATTTCATTAAAACTCAAGGGCCGCTTCTGCGACACAAATTTCCGCTTCTGCGGAAGCTCACCTCCTGGCCAAACCCGCTTCTGCGACCGCCTGTCCGCTTCTGCGGACTCGCTTAAGCGAAAAGTGTTCCGCTTCTGCGGAACTGCCCAACTCCACTCCAGACCGCTTTTGCGACCAAGATTACGCTTCTGCGGAACCGCTTATGCGGTCCATTTCCGCAGAAGCGAACATACCAGATACCAGCAAAATCTGCCATTTCCTCAACTTGAATTTCATCCCGATAGCAATCCGAAATCACCCCGAGGCCTCCGGGACCTCAACCAAAAGCACCAACATGTCTTAAAACATCATACGAACTTGCTCCAATCATCAAAACACACCTAACAACACTAAAATCATCAATTCACATCGGATTCAAGCCTAAGTTCTTCAAGAATTTCCGAAATGCACTTTCGATCAAAAACCCAACCAAATCACCTCCGAATCATCTGAAATTTTGCACACACATTCAAAATCACCTAATGAAGCTATTGCAACTCTCGGAATTCCATTCCGACCCCCGGATCGAAATCTCACCTACCAACCGGAATTCGCCAAAATCCTAACTTCGCCAATTCAAGCCTAATTCTACACCGGACCTCTAAAATCACTTCCGATCACTCTCCTAAGTCACACATCATCCCCCGAAGCTAACCGAATCACCGGAAATCACATCCGAGCCCTCTAACTCAATAGTCAACATCCGGTTGACTTTTCCAAAACAGGCCTTCCTTAAAGAGACTAAGTGCCTCATTTTCTACCAAAACCAATCCAAATCAACTCTAGCACACCAGATATTGATAATGAAACATGAAGAAGCATAAAATGGGGAAAATGGAGCAGTAACACATGAGACGACGGGTCGGGTCGTCACATGTGAAAACATATCCACTCGTGGATTTAACTTCAGATGATCCGGTGATCCAATTTGCATCATTATATCCCTCGATCACGGAAGGATATTTGTTATAATGCAAAGCATAATTTTGGGTATGTTTCAGATATCCCAAAACTCGTTTCATTTCCATCCAATGTATTTGATTGGGATTACTTGTAAACCGACTCAGTTTGCTAATAGCACATGCTATATCTGGTCGCGTACTATTCATGATATACATCAAACTTCCCAATACTCTTGCATAGTCCAGTTGTGAGTCACTTTCACCTTCATTCTTTTGAAGTGCATAACTCACGTCAATTGGAGTCTTGGCAATTTTGAAATCCAAGTACTTGAACTTGTCAAGTACCTTTTCAATGTAGTGAGACTGTGATAATGCTAGACCTTGTGAAGTCTTGCGAATTCTGATTCCTAAGATCACATCAGCAACTCCTAAGTCTTTCATGTCGAATTTGCTAGCCAACATGCGCTTTGTAGCATTTATATCTGCCATACTTTTGCTTATTATCAACATGTCATCAACATATAAACAAACAATGACTTCATGAACTGGAGTATTTTTAATGTAAACACATTTATCACACTCGTTGATTTTAAATCCATTTGCTAACATTGTTTGGTCAAATTTTGCATGCCATTGTTTGGGTGCTTGTTTAAGTCCATAAAGCGACTCAACAAGTTTGCACACTTTCTTTTCTTTACCAGGAACCACAAAACCTTCAGGTTGTTCCATGTAAATTTCTACCTCCAATTCTCCATTTAGGAAAGCTGTTTTAACATCCATTTGATGGATTTCAAGACCATACACGGCCGCTAGTGCCACTAACACCCTAATAGATGTTATCCTCGTTACTGGCGAGTAAGTGTCAAAGTAATCAAGGCCTTTCTTTTGTCTATAACCTTTGACAACAAGTCTTGCCTTATATTTGTCAATAGTGCCATCAGCTTTAATTTCCCGTTTAAAGATCCATTTCGAACCTAAAGGCTTATTCCCTGGAGGAAGATCAACCAATTCCCATGTATGATTATCCAAAATTGATTGAATCTCACTATTGACTGCCTCTTTCCAAAATGCTGAATCAGAAGACAACAT
>NW_017698184.1:0-2778 GCF_001879085.1 Nicotiana attenuata | reverse complement strand
AAATAGGGCTCAAATAAGAGGGGATTTCATCACATAAAGGTTTGAAAGTAAACAAGGTTTGAAAGAATAATTAGAAAAGCCGATTTTAAAAACAAAGAGCTAAAAAAATTAAAAAAAGAATAACGGGAGAGGGGTCCTAGGTTTATTAATAATATGGATCACCCCACACAATGCCCGGTAATCACTCCTCAATGAGGGGCTACACGTGACATTATCGCGTGGTCATCATATCCATATCTACCCTTCCCACCCCGTTAAGGTATTAAAGCGCGGCATGGTCTCGTTTACCTATTGCATGCTATTACCCGTCCCAATCCTATCAGTCCCGAAGGTATTAGGACTACTAATCCTAAAAGGAAGGGGTGTTAGGCTTATTTGTGGTTTCAAAGGGGAAAATTCTAAGGCGACATACAAAACACGTATAACAAGTTGGGGGAAAGCACATAACAAGCAAAGGCTCAAATATACCCCCTTTTCAACAAAGAAATACGTAATTAGCATGACTTACATGTACTGTTTAGGGTCTGGTTGAATACTAAACGTGAAATAACTTAAAGGTTGAGGCAGACTGATTTATTACATAATTCAGATAAGAAGCCCGAATCAGGCCTGCCTGCTGGTTGTAATTAATAGAACTGATTCAGTTTATAACTTTTACCCTAAGGCTTGCCTAAGTGTTGGACAAGGATCCCATAGGCATGATATCTATTGCTTTCAGAAAGCAACGAAGTAACAGGGTTTGAACTGGACACATACTGATTAAAAGAGGAATAAAATTGTTAAAAGAAAGGCCATTTTTAACGAAGATTATAAGTTCTAGAGCTAATAGTACCTGTTGTTGATGATTTTAGTTCCATATGTGAATGAGGCCATTCAGATTCGAGTAGGAGTTGCTATAGGCATGCTTTCTACGCGTAGTTGATTTTGAACATGGTATAAAATGCAGGAAACTTGTTTTATGACTTAGGAACATATGAATGTAGTAGTCCTATGATCATGATTCTTATGTCAATGATGGGTATACAGAATTCAAAGCACCTGTAGGCATGATTTCTATGTGCATATGCAGAATTCAAAACTCCTATAGGCATGATATCTACCCTTTTTGCATACATAGTTACCCGTCCCTTTTCACTAATCATCCCCAAGAGTTTATTTATAGATTAATAAAGCCCAGATTAAAGTAAAAGAAACATCAGAAAAAATATAAATAAAAGTACAACCAAGGCGAGCCTGATTCAAACTTCATGTCTGAAATATGAGGTAAACCAATTCCATGAGATCACGATCCAAAGCCTTTCTCCCATTTGAGTGTGTCAAAGTTCCCTAAGAGCCTCAAAGGGACTCCGGGCAATGGTCACACCCAAATGTATTGCCAGATTAGGGGATAAGTGCAGTGTGGAAAGGCCAGGCCTCAAGTGTCCAAGTTCAGAGGGAACTCACAGGGTCCCAAGGCAAGGCTCACAAGAGGGGGGCAGAACTTAAAGACTAAGAAGGTGTGCAAGTGCAGATCAGAATGCTAAAAGGGAAATGGAAGAGGGAATCAACTACAGATAAGCACACACAAGGGGATTCAGGGGAATAGGGGATTGTAAAGAGCCTGTCACTTAGGCAAAGGCAGACTTTAGGCATGCCCAGCAATGGGGAGTGCTAGCACACCTATAAGCTTGCCAGAATACATACTGTTAGAGGCTAAGATCCCCAGGGTATCAAGTTCAATTAACAGACAATAACTTGCATATTGCCATGCCTCAAACCATAGCTTAAACACATAGGGGGCAGGGGTTTGGGATTCATAATAGAACAGGCAGAAAGAAATTAATAAACTAGAATGAGTGTTGAACTATACATAAGCAGTAAACAGGGATACAAAAGCAGTAAATAAAACAATGTTGTGGTGTTGAAACTTAAATCAGGACATACCAGTTCCAAAGAAACAAATAGAGAGAAAGCAAGCAACAGGTCTTGTAATAGGCCACAGTATAAGCAAACAAGAGAGAATACTTTTGCGTATAAGTGTAGGTTCAGAAAGACTATCAGTGATTGTCTGTGTATGTCAATGAAGGGGTCGTGCATTTATAGTGTGAAGAACAGGCAAAAACAAGATAAGAAAATAATTAAGGAACTGAATATCAATTAAAAAAATCAATCAATACAAGACTTACTTTAATTAAGGAATTCAGACTCAAACGGTAAAACTATTTAAGGAAAGAAATTAAATAAACATCTTGTGCAAAGTAGGCAATTAGTGGTAAATACATAGGGGTTTTAATTAAGGGAAGAATTTTGAAATACACGGTTAAAACAAATAAGGTAAGGATCCATCAGTGTTCAGTAAATCGAGGGGTCAGAGGTTTGAAATTACTGGCTCATGAATAGGCTAAGGCAAGTTTTTGACTCAAATCGAGTAATAGGGGAAAGCAGCAAACAAGGAAAGAAATCAATCAAACTTACACGAGGAAGTCTGAAATCAATCAAAATTGACAGCCATTTTTAAAGGGAAGTTAAGCACGTATAAAGAGTACACAAACATGCTAGGCAAAGAAAATGTCATGCTATTGCAAAATTAGTAGGTAGTCACATAGGTCAGTAATGTAAAAGAGATAGTATCAAATAGCATAGAAAGGGTCCAACATAAGGACCTTAGAAGAGTTTAGTAGAGAATTAGAATTGCTTAAAGAAACCGAGATTTCAAAGCTCAGTTCTGAAACTCAAAATAGGTCTAAAAGAGTTAAGGGTTTTTTTTTGAAACTAAACCAATTCGAAGCAAATCACATA
>NW_017698183.1:0-2778 GCF_001879085.1 Nicotiana attenuata | reverse complement strand
AGAAAATTAATTAGTTTAATTTTAGGGTTAAATCAGGTTTTGGTTAGTTTTAATTTTTGTATTTTAAAAATGAAAGAAGAAGAAAATAAATTAAAAAAAAAAGAAGAAAAGAAGAAGAAAATAAATTAAAAAACAAAGAAGAAAAGAAAAGAAAACAAATGAAAAAGAAATAAAAGAAAAGTTGGGTTTCAATACACACCCAATTTTGGGCCATTTTCAGCCCAATCTCGCCTAAGAAATCGGTCAATAATCTCAGCCCAAAAGCCCTCAACCCGGTCCAGTTTCCCCCGTCCTGAAACGACACCATTTTAATAAGTATTAATCCTGGCTGTCGAGGATTTTTGATCCTACGGTCAGGAACTGGGGATTGCTTAATACTTAAATGTCGGAACTCTCACCCCACCCCCCTCATCCGATCATCTCTCAGAACCCCTAACACACAAACCCTCAACCTCACCGTCTTCCGCCGCAAACCGCCGCTGGAAATCGCCTACGGCGGCGGCGAAGCTCCAATAGCCCCCAAAATTACACCATAGTATCGCCTTCTTCTCCTCATCATGGATCCATAATTGGTTTTTTCCAAATCCCAACCAAAACCCTCAAATCAGTGAAACCCTAGCCGCCGCCGCCGCCGCCGCCGCCGCCCAAGGCGACGCCACCACCCTTTCCCCACCAAATCACACCCCAAGCTTTCCTCGACCCCCTCATTCCGAATTTCAAGTCAGAATCCTTCAAGTCCAAGAGGAATCCCCCGAATTTTAAAATCTAAGGTCTGAAGAACGTCAGTCAAGTAGAATGCTCAAAATCAGTGAGTCTCTTAATTTTGCTTTGATATTTCAATTAGTTTTTCCCTCCATGACTGGTCCTGCTCATGTTTAATCAATCTAGGTTTAGCTTTTATTTTTGTTTCCCAATCCGTTTAAAGTCAGTAATCGAATTGATTTTTTCTCTGTTTTTATTTGTTCATTTTTTAGCTCTAAATTCTTTGATAAGCGATAACATGAATTTTTCTTTTGTTAATCAGTGTTCTAGGCTTTGGTTTAAGTTTTTGATTGTTCGTTTTAAGCCAGTAAGGTTTCTTCTTATTTGATTAATTTTTCTTCATGTTAATTGATTTTGTTTTGTTTTAGTCTTCACTTTTGGTTTAATCTTGTTCTGTTTTTGCTTTGATTTTTCTGATTGGTTTGATTTTGTGTTTGGTTTCAATTAATCGATCCATGGATGTTTACTGCAAATTGATTTTAGTTGTTTGACTGCCATTAATTTGTTTGTTAGATCTAATTTCATGATTAGTTAGTTCAATTTTAGGGCTTGTTTGATTGTAGCTGGTTGATTCCAGCCTTGATTAGTTAGCTGTAGTTAAGTGGACTGGGGTAAAATGTTTGGGGTAGTTGACATAGGCTTGGTAATTTCAGAATCAAACCAAGGGTAATTGGGGTAATTCAAAATAGGGAATCTTGCAAATAACTGATTTGGAAACCCCTAGAACATTCTAGATGGGGTTCCAATTAGAGTTTTAGTAACTTAGTGCAGTAACTTGGGCAACAAGTCAACAAATAAGGGACTAATTAAGCAAAACTGAAAAATAAAAGAGGGTCTAAAGGTGTAAAACTGAAAATCTGAGAGAACCCTCATTTTTGCCTATAAAAGGCAGTCCCTACTGCCTTGTTTTACAAGTTTTGGCATCTGAAAAATTCCCCCCAAAAGTTTCTACAAGTTTGAACATCTGAAATTTTGAATTTCAAAAATTCAAAAATCAAAACTGAAATCTGAGAGGGAAAAGTCCATTTTTTTTAGCTTTTAGATCTTCAAAAAATAGCCAAAAATAGCTCAAAAACTCCAAAAAAAATACTATTCCTTTGAGTTTTTCCTTAGGATGAGCTTGAATTCCAGCTTTTAAATCAAATTCTCAGTTCATACAAGGTAAAAAATGGCCTGAGTATCCTTTAAGTCTCAGTGGTTCAAGTTCAAAGATCCCTGGGTTAATTTCGAGTTTGTTTTGGGTTCAGTCAGATCTGTTTTGTTTGTTTGCCGGTTTTAAATTCCTGCAAATCATTTCCTGGGCTGTTTGACACCGTTTGCTGGACTGTACATCTGGTTTTGAGCTGCTTGTTTTCGACTATCTGACTACTGCTGCTGACTCTCTTCTTCTCTTACATTTCATTTTGCCTCCAGGTACACATCCTGAGTTCATTTCGATGTATATCACAAGTTGAAAATAAAATGAAGTTGATGCTCTATTTTTGTTATAGATTTGGATTGTTTTAACGCCTTATGGTATTTTATTGCAATTAATTTGGACTGTAATGGACTGTTTGGACTGTTAAACTTTGATTATTCATCTAAAATATTAGCCCTTAACTGATTCTGAGATCATAGATCTTCATTTGTAACTGATGACTAGATGTTCGAACTGTTATGAATAGTTAGCAGCAATGTCAATTATAGTGTAGCAATTCAGATTTTGCTATCATGTCCATTTGAGAGTTAAGTTTAGAATAAGTTGTTGGTCTGAAATTGAATCCAAAACGGACTGCATGTTTGTATTGGTGTAAGATCAGGCATACTTTGTAGTTTACGTGCGTTAATTAATTTAGTTGTTCATTTACAGATTCAACTCACGCATAAAAATCCTTACGATGTACTGATTGAAGTTGATTTGGCTTTTAAGATTTCTGATTCAGTATGTTTGGTTAACTATATACGAATAAGTTGAATATGCATGTGATAATTGGATTCAAGGTTAGCATGTTGAAATTAGACTAAATTCAGAACTAT
>NW_017698182.1:0-2778 GCF_001879085.1 Nicotiana attenuata | reverse complement strand
TATCCCCCCAAAGCTTCTTCTTACTGAAGACCACACTAACAAACACACCATAGCTTTTATATTCACAAGCACACAACAGAAGGCTCTCATCTAGACTCACTCCTCTGTATTCTCTCATTTTACATACACACGAACTTAGACAAGATCAGACCTTCCCCATTTTTGGGAAGGCTGTTTTTCACCATTCAAAAAAAAAGAAAAAAGAAACCCCTGTCCTTCCAGCTCCAAATCACTGGTTTTGGTTCCAAATAATGGTGTTTTATAACTAACAAGATCTGACTGGTTTTGGTTCTTATTTTTGCTAGAAAATCACTCGTCATCCTTTGTTTGCTCGCTGTTACAAGTGAATGCGGATGAAGAAAGCTCCAAACCAGTTACGATTCGAGCTGTTTCTGGGCAAAAATTGAGTCAGGCGTCATTGTGTTGCTGCTGTACCTACTGATTTCTGTTTCGCCGAGATTCTCGTTATTGTTTTGAGTTTGTTTTGAGTTTTCTCGCTGAAGTTCCATCTTTGTAATTCAGAAATTTTCATATATAAAAAGCTGTTTTGGAGCCGTGGAATTGTCGCTCGTTGTCCGTCGATTTGCGTTGTCATTACACTGTTTCTCGTTGCTGTTCTGTTGCTATGGAGCTACATTTGTTTTTAATTCCATACTTTATTTGATCAATTCCTGCCGGGAAAAGGAAATGACTGGAGTTGTGTACTGTATTTGCATTTGGAGCTGTGTATTCAAATGCATTTGCTGAAGAACCTGGAATCACTGTGTGAGATCTGCTGGTCCTCATCGGAATTTTGGAGTCAAATATAGAGTAGTGGCTGATTATTTCTACTGCTATCAAGGAGATATTCGCTGGAACAGACTTTCCAAGTTCCACAATCAACACAGACAATGTGAAAAGAAGCCCTGTGTCGCTATTACTCACCATCTTTTGAGATAGGCGTGTACATTGAAAAGAATCCAAAAGGATAAGAGACCATGGTTTGATTCTTTCGTTGCAGCAAGGTCAGATTACTATTCTAATTCTCTCTTCGCATGTTGTTTCCCCTGATGCTTATTGGTGCTTGGTTCGTTTATTACGTGATGACATTTGATAAATGTCCAGCTATAAGCCATTTGTTTGTTTCAGGCTTAAAGTGTGTTTGTTGGATTGTGAAAAAATGGGGTAAATTAAAGGAGTCAGCATGTTAAAAATCACGGGTGCATTTATGTGACGTGGTTCGAGACGTGTTTTAATGACGTTGCAATCTTCTTTAAAAAAATATGAATAAAAGCGGTTAAAAAGTTAAAATTTGCACATAGGTTCATAATTGTATAAAAAATTAGATTTTTAGCCAATTATAATAATTTAAGCGACCGTGCTAGAACCACGGGATCCGGGGGTTCCTAACACCTTCCCTCGGGTCAACAGAATTCCTTATTCAGAATTTCTGGTTCGCAGACTCCAACTGGGAAGTCGAAATTTTCCTCGATTTGGGATTCAAGTGGAACCGGTGACTTGGGACACCAAAAGCCAATCCTATCCCAAGTGGCGACTCTAAAAATAAATAAATAATCCCATTTCGAATAATGTCACTTTAAATGAAAAAACTCCCTTATACATTTATCCTTCGGGGTAGGTGTGTACAAAAGGAGGTGTGACAGCTCTGGCGACTCTGCTGGGGATACGAACCCAGAATTTTGATTCAGGGTTCAAGAATTCGATCTTAGTATAATTGTTATATTTGGCTTTATCTGATTTTTCTACATGTTCCATGCTATATGTGCTAAATGCTTTACCGCTTTGATATTATCTGAACTGTATATATAAACTGTGCCGAAACCCTTCTCTTCTCACCTCCGGGGATGTGCTTACTGGTTGAGACTCCCTGTTCTGTTAGTGTCATACCTTGAAATAAGAAAGAGGCCGGACAAGTTACTAAGCCGGACGATCCCGCGAGTCCCCGGTACGTAGCCCCCTCCTCGACTCGAGTTGTCCGCTCGGGTACACAGTCTAGAACCTATACCCAGGTTTTGAACTTAGAATAACTCGACTCCATGCCGGATCCCTAGTAGGAACGTTTATGTGCATCACATGCATTTTGACTGAGGGGACTCAACACAGGGGTTGGGTCCGTCTAGGACAGGTGTACCCGGAATAATGGACCATCCTGATGCATCCTATTTGTGCATTTATCTGTTTTGGACTCGCATGCTGACCGGCTTTGAATATCTGGGCAATATTGAAAAATGAGTGAAAATTGAGAAAAATAAGCAGTGTTAGGACTAAGTGAGGGTGACCATTTGAGAAAAACCAATGCCCAAATAGTACCAAAATGCTGTCGGATTTTTGAAAAATGAAAAAGAAATATTTGGAAAAACATAGAAAGAAAAATGTGGTTTCAAAATAGTTTTGATTTTGGCAAATCTGACCGAACTACGCGGGTCTGATTCTCACCGGATGTGAGATACGTAGGCAAACCTCATCGGTTTCGGCCCACTTTTCAAAAAAAAAAAATCCAAAAATATTTTCTTTTAGTTCCTTCATTAAAAATTTTTTTTTTAAAAAAAAAGAGAAAATAGTTTTTAAACTCACAAAAAAAAATGGTTTTCTTCTTTCTAATGTTTTCATGAAAAAAAGCAATAAAAATCAAAATCCAAAAATATAGGTTCCTTCATTTGAAGTATTTTCCAAAATCCAAAAAAGAACAAAAATCCAAAAATACTCTTTCTTCTTTAGAAGTCTTTTTTGTAAATGTCAATAAAAATTTTGAAAATTGAAGTCCAAAATAACTGTTGC
>NW_017698181.1:0-2779 GCF_001879085.1 Nicotiana attenuata | reverse complement strand
CGCGAATTAAAAACAAGACCTTGGATTTAAAAAAAAACAAGGCAAAAAGAGTATAACAGAAACTCGAAAGGATTAAGTTAAACCAAAAATTTATAATATTAAGTTAAAACTAAGTATAAACTTAGTCATAAACTGATTGTCATTTTTACAAAAAGCCCCCGAAAAGACCTGGGGACTTGCTATCACCAAAAACATAACCCCCAAAATTTGACCGGGGGTAACCACCAATTGTTCAAAAAAAAAGAGGACAGGGTTCAATAAACTCTTTCACTAGACACTGGGGGATTATCTTCATCAGCAGAAGGGGCGGCTTGAGATGGCGAGGCTTGAGCAGCAGCTTCATCAGGCACGATCTCGTCACCCGTTGGGATCTCAACTTCAGGTGATGAAAAATTTTGACTCTGTCGAGACTTTTCAATCGTCTCCTTGGTTTTGGCAATTTCAACTTCTAAGTCAAAATTCTCTTGGCCCATTTTCGTCAAAGTGTCAAGCCGGGCATTCAAATAAGCCCAACTTACATCAACAGCTGCTTTGTCTTCAAAAGCCTCGTAGTCTTTCTCCCATTGTTCGATATCGGCCCTTAGCTCATCTCTCTCAACCACGACAACATCATAAGACGCCTGCAGAGGGGCAAGGGATCTTTCTAGAAATTGAATCTTGTCTGAAGATTCACGGAGGTCTTCTTGAGTCTGAGTAAGTGATTGCACAAGTTCACCAGCGTAAGCCTCCTTTTGATCCAACAAAGCCTTCAAGCTTCTTATCTCTTCAGTAGCATGGGAAAGCTGTTTCGCAAAGGAAGACTCCAAGATGCTTTTATCCTTACATGCCTGATTTGATGTTGCCTTCTCTATGGCCAATTCCACTGCAATTACTCTAATATGTTGTTCCAGGGCACACTTCTCTTCCTCTACTGCATCCATATCAAGTTGAAGACTCTCGAACTGCTCCTTCCAGTTGTCAGCCTCGGTATGATAGTCATTTGCTAATTGCTCCGTATGAACGATTCTTTTCATTAATTCTGTGCCAATAAGATTGATCTGCATGAAAGGAGAAGTTAAATACGGTGAAAGATATGAAAAGAATGAGGGATGATATAAAGTCTAACTTCAGGGACGAGTGCACAATCTCGTTCATCCAAGTTAAGGAGTTGTGACTTTCCAACTTAGACTTCTCAACCGGGCCTATCAGGGGCTTTAACCATACATCCCTCTGGCCTGACTTCTTTAAGAGGCTGCCTCCCGAAGGAACCTCTATCATTATTTGCCTCATCACCCCACTACTAGAAGATCCTACTTCAATAATAGAAGGCACGAAAGTAGGGGTAGATGAAGGAGCCACGGATGGAATAGGCTGGGGAACAGAAACAGTAACGGGAGCAGTAAACGAAAGTTCTATAGGAGCAGACGGAGGGAAAGTAGCAAGAGGTGCTTCCTCTGAAACTGTGCCAAAGCCTTGGTGGAACAATTGTTTAATTGATTCATTAGCGGGAGAGGGATTTGCATCTTCAGGAGCGGAATACTCTGATTCAGGTACGAAAGGATCAGCAATGGGAACAGATTCATCGTCAGATACGACCCTCCTTCTTTGCGACCTCCGAATCAGCGAACCCTCCTCGTGTTCTTCTTCATCCTCCAAGGTCTGGGACCCACTTGCCTTCCTTTTTGACGAAGAGGAATTAACAATAATTTCTTGGGCCTTAGCCAAAGAAAGTTTTGAAGCGGACACAGCAGCAGCAGAGATTCCACGAGCAGGAAACCCTAACAAATGAAAGGGATCAGAAAAGCTATAAAAGAAAAAGAAAGGAAATTAAAAAAAAAAACTTACCATGGGTTTTCACCTTCCAACCAAACTTCGACGAGAGGAATTTCCAAGAACGTTCTTCCATAGGAGCGATCAGCAGTAATTTTTATACCCAATTATGAAAACCGGAGATTTCTTCGACGGTTCCCATAGTTTCTGCAAAAGAAAAAGAAATAGTCACGGTACTGGTAATTTGTCAAAAATAAAGAAGGAAAGTGAGCAAAACTGTATTCACGTGCAAAGTTCCACTTCTCAAGAAAGAGGAGATTTTCTTCACCTACCAAACCTGCAGTAGGGACAACAACATATCGGACATACCATCCTCTATCCTTGTCATCATCAGGTATAACTATAACCCTTTTACTCCTAGCCGCGAGAGTAAAAAATCCTTGGCGGAATAGCATCGGGGAATAGAGATGAATAAGATGATAGAAAGTAAAAGGGACTGAAGCTAAATTGGCCAAATACCTAAGACATGCAACTGCCCTCCAAACAAGAGGGCCGATTTGTCCCAAACAAACATTGAAGAATCGACAAAATTCTATGATGACAGGGTCGATGGGAGGCTTGAATCCTAAAGTAAAGGGATAAGTGTACACAAAAGAATACCCAGTTCTGTAAGAGGTTATTCTCTGGATGCCATTAGGAACTACGACTGGAAAATCAGATTTCCAACAGCAATCTCTATGCACAAGTGACATTAAACCCTCTGTTATTTGGGTAGGATAAAGGTCAACACGATCATGCGATGACATGGAAGAAAGCTGCTTACTAATGGCCTCACTATCCTTTATAAAAGAAAACTCGGCAGGGACAATTTCATCAACTCTTGGCTCACGAAGTGGTTCGTTAAGTTCCCTACTCTTAGAAGAAGATCTAGAAGCCTTAGCCCTCGAAGAAGACGAAGAAATATTAGGCTTAAAAGATGTCAGAGGAGTAATATTATGAGAAGAAGAAGAACCCCTGGAAGGTGTAGAAC
>NW_017698180.1:0-2779 GCF_001879085.1 Nicotiana attenuata | reverse complement strand
TTTCAGCCCATGAAATGCAAGATTGGCGGTATTCAGCCGATGGAATGCAAGATTTGGTTGTAGTTTCATCCGATGTAAAAAAATGTGTAAATGGCGATATTTCAGCCGACAGAAAGTTTAATAAAGCAACGATGTTTCAGCTAATGCGAAAAATGTAAATGGCGATATTTCAGCCGACAGAAATTTAAATAAAGCAGCGACGTTTCAGTTGATGCAAAAAAAATGTAAATGGCGATATTTCAGCCGACGGAAATTTAAATAAAGCAGCGACGTTTCAGTTGATGCAAAAAAATGTAAATGGCGATATTTTCAGCCGATACCGAGAATAAAGTTGGCGATATTTCAGCCGGTAAAGATCTAAACAAACATTGGCGGTGTTTTAGCCATGCAAGATTTGTATGAAGATGGCAGTATTTCAGCCGATGCAAATAGAGGTGGCGATATTTCAGCCATGCAGATGGAGACAGCGCTTAGTCTCGAAAGGCAGAAAGGTATCCTTATGCAATGCAAGAAAATGCAGGATGGAGACAGTGCTTAGTCTCGAAAGGCAGAAAGGTAGCCTTATGCAGTGCAGATAATGCAGATGGAGACAGTGCTTAGTCTCGAAAGGCAGAAAGGTAGCCTTATGCAATGCAAGAAAATGCAGGATGGAGACAGTGCTTAGTCTCGAAAGGCAGAAAGGTAGCCTTATGCAATGCAAGAAAATGCAGGATGGAGACAGTGCTTAGTCTCGAAAGGCAGAAAGGTAGCCTTATGCAATGCAGATAATGCAGATGGAGACAGTGCTCAGTCTCGAAAGGCAGAAAGGTAGCCATATGCAATGCGAGAATGTAAAAGGACGAGTAGTAGTGAGACTTCTTAGCTGATAGCTGATATCGTGACTGCTGGGGAGGTTGTGTATGGATAGCAATTACGAACAAGTGATGATTCTGAGAGGTTGCGTTCTTGAGAAAGTATGCGTGCATAAATATACCTGACGATATTGTTAGTCTGGTGCCTGCATCCAAAGAAAAATCGTGAGTTTTGTAAGGGGGAAAGGCTAGTTCGTTTTTCCCTGGCTTCCGACGTTGCGTATCTTTGGGGTAGCGTTGCTAAACAGCAGCAATTCGAACAATAGCTATGCATGATTTAGTAAATATAACGTAAGTAGAAAATAGTTTTCTTTAGATGAACCAACGACTGCGACGTGGTTCAAGACATTGCAACCTTTCTTGCTCCAGAATTTTGAGGGTCCTCCTCAAAATTCTGCCCCAGTTTACTGGGCTGGCGCTTCTGACGGCTGCGTTGAACGGCTAAAAAAATCAACTTCGGAATTTTGAGGGTCCTCCTCAAAATTCTGCCCCATTTTACTGAGGTGACATTCCTGGCGATGAATGGCTGAAAACTAACTTCGGAATTTTGAGGGTCCTCCTCAAAATTCTGTCCCAGTTCCAATAGCAGGGAGGAAAAATGGAATTTTTATTAAATTGTGACCGAACCTATAGGGCTACCTACGTATCCCCTCTTAAACGGGAATCAGGTCAGGCGTAGTTCAAATTACATCATCATAAGAAATCAAAAGTGGTTACACATAGTATCGTTTCACTGCATCTGAATTGATTGGCTTTGGCCAAACTTCTCCATCCATTTCTGCATGAATAAGGGCTCCTCCAGTTAGAACCCGGTGAACCATGTACGGACCTTGCCAGTTGGGAGAGAATTTCCCCTTGGCTTCATCTTGATGTGGGAATATTTTCTTCAACACCGGCTACCCCGGTGTAAACTTCCTTGGCTTAACTCTTTTGTTGAAGGCTCTGGACATTCTGTTCTGATACAACTGACCGTGGCAAACTGCATTCATCCTTTTCCTATCTATAAGGGCTAACTTCTCGTAGCGACCTTTTATCCATTCTGCGTCGTCCAACTCTGCTTCTTGTATGATCCTCACAGAGGGAATCTCTACCTCGGCGGGGATTACCGCCTTTGTACCATAAACCGTCATGTAGGGAGTTGCTCTGGTCGAAGTGCGGACCGTGGTGCGGTATCCCAATAGGGCGAATGATAATTTCTCATGCCATTGTTTGTGACTTTCGACCATCTTCCTTAATATCTTCTTGATATTCTTGTTAGCTGCCTCTACAGCTCCATTCATCTGAGGCCTGTAGGCTGTAGAATTCTTGTGTTTGATCTTGAATGACTCGCACATGGCTTTCATCAAGTCGCTGTTGAGATTGGAACCATTATCAGTGATGATCGATTCTGGAATCCCGAATCGGCCAACAATACGGTCACGGACGAAATCTGCCACAACTTTCTTAGTCACTGCCCTGTATGACGCTGCTTCAACCCATTTGGTAAAATAATCAATTGCCACCAGGATAAACCTGTGCCCGTTTGATGCGGCAGGCTCAACAGGTCCAACAACATCCATTCCCCAGGCGGCGAATGGCCACGGTGAGCTTGTTGCAGTAAGCTCGTTTGGAGGCACCTTTATCATGTCTGCATGTATCTGACAGCGATGGCATTTGCGAACATACTGGATACAGTCTCTTTCCATAGTCATCCAAAAATATCCTGCTCGGAGTATCTTCTTTGCTAGGACAAAGCCATTCATGTGCGGCCCGCAGGTCCCTGCGTGCACTTCGTCCAATAGTTTTGATGCTTCTTTTGCTTCGTCACACCTTAGTAAACCCAAATCGGGAGTCCTCCTATACAGGATTCCCCCACTGTGAAAGAAGTTGTTGGATAATATCCGAAGTGTGTGCTTCTGAGTGGCGTTGGCAAGTTCTGGATATTCTCC
>NW_017698179.1:0-2780 GCF_001879085.1 Nicotiana attenuata | reverse complement strand
GGGATTTTTAGACCTAAACCCTATTTTAAATACGAGACTTCGCCCAAGAGAGGCATGTATTGAATTTTAGAGTATCTTGGCAAGGTAAAACAATTGTGAGAGATCACCCTAAAACATCTTTCTTCTTTTCTTTGAGTTTTTATTGCTAGTTATGATGAATTCTATCTTAGTTTGTTTTCCCATAGCCATGAGTAGCTAAATCCTTTGTCTAAGGCTTTGATGGAACCTGTTGGGGGATGAACATCTTGTTTATGTGAATACAAATTGCTAGTTTCAATCTCTATTTGTTCAACTTGGAGCTTGTTGTAGTTAATTGACAGGATCCTCAATTAGCTGTGCCGTATTTTAGTGTGACATAACTTTGGAAAAGAGTGCATATTTAGGTTATTGTTGAACAACACCACTCCCAAAGTATAAGAGGAATCTATAATCGCGGGTTTAAAGGCGGGATTAGGAATAACGAAGCCTTGGGTGTAATCTAAAGTGAATTGTGCTAAATAAAGTAAGCTAGTGTATCTCGGGAGAGTGCAATTAGTATATTACTGTGATTACTCGGGAGAGATTTACGGTAAGATGAGCGTTCATGATTAATAGAGATGTGTTGGTAAATTTGTATGAGCATAAACAAAAGGGATTCTTTCAATAGGGGAAATCATTGCCTTAGCTTCTTCTCATCATTGTTACAACCTTAGTATTTTAATTTACAGCTGTTTAATTTACTTGCAATCGTAGTTAGTAAAGCGACCTTCACCGGTAATTCAAACATCTGGAAAACTGGTTCTGAAGAGTTTAGTGGGTCTAAAGATAGTGATTGATAGGTTAACTCTCTATGGATTCGTCCCTGGGCGTAATACTCGGGTTATATTTGCAACGTCCGCAGAGTCCTTTTTAGAGGGCATAGTTGGGCGTGATCAAATTTTGGCGCCGTTTCCGGGGAACTAATGGTGTAGTTGTAGGTGTACATATTGCTAGGTTTCAAGTTTGAACTTTTATTTTATTATTTGATTTTTTTTATTTTTTTATTTTAGTTTTATTTGTTTATTTGAGAAACATGACATCATGGAATTATGAGAATTTTGTTGTTGGTAATTCTACTTTTGATCCTCCTTATGCATATTGTGAAGGAAACAACCCAGGGCAAAATTATCAAAATATTCCCGAGAGCGAGTTTTGTGCACCAACTCAATCTTATGTGTGGAATGTGTGTGATATGTGTGGTGGTCAAGATGGTCACTTTCACGGTTGTGCTTATATTTCTTACCTTCCCCCAACCCCTTACTTTGATGGTTCTTCTTTTTCTGGTGAAGTTAATAGGAACAAAGAACCTAGGGAAGCTGACCTAAAGAAGCTCGAAGATATGTTAAAGTGCATTTTGGAACAACAGAGTAAATTACTACTGCGGATAGAAAGGCAGGAGGAAACTATTCACAACTTGAAAGTTCACATGAGTCAACTGGTTGAAGTTTTTAATGCTCAACAAGCCAATATTGTGAATAGTATCCAAGAAGAGCGTGAATTAGATACAGAAATTGATGAGCTAGAGGAGGAGGCTAGAGTAGAACACCAACAATCAATCACACTAGATTTTGAGGATGTCGATGTTGTAGAAGAGATACTAGAGTCAACCAAGGATATTGAGGATACATATTTAGTTGACTCTATTGTCATTAGTGTTGAGAATGTAGATAGTCCCAATGTTCATGTAGTTGAGCGCATGGGTCCTCACTCCAAGCATTTTTCCACATTGTGTTTAGATGATGATATGGAAATAGAGTCGTCCGAGCCATTTGATGAGTCAAGGAATGATGAACAAAGTGCTTACATTCTGGAATACTTCTTGCCAGAAAGTCGGGATTACACACCTCATATAAAGGCCAAGAAGTGCCGAATACTACATTATTTTATTGGGCCAGTCAGATTCGTTCCACCACCCCAGGAGCATGATCATAGAGAAGAATCAAAACTTGGGATCCGATTCATAAGTTCAAAGTGGAGGCAGAAAGTGATTCACGTCGTGCCGCGACGTTAAATCAAGCGCTTGTTGGGAGGCAACCAGCTTTATTGCTTTCTTTTATTTATTTATTTTATTATTTTAATTGTATTATTTTTGTAGTGTCAATTTTTTTTATTTTCTAGGAGCATGGAAAGCAAAGGTATTGGAAGGATGCAACAACAAACCAAATGGTTGGAACTAAGTGTGAGGTACCCGCACGAAGGACCAAGCTTGGGAGAAGTCTGAGTACCCCATAAGCTACTAGTGCTTCGGCCTTTGGCCTACCAGGGAGTTTCTTTTACCCTCTTATTAGTATGGTGTGCATTTGGGACAATGCACAATTTTAAGTGTGGGGTGAGGAGATTGTCTGGGTGACTTTCTATGCTATTTTAGTTGTGTTAGTTTAATTGAATACTTTTTTTTAAAAAAAACGAAAAAAAAAGGATTGGACTTTTCCGACGATGGATCTATTAGACAATTTTCTTGAGGGATTTAAGTCTAAAGAAAAAAAAGGTTTTCTTTGTAGGTAGTGTAATAATTCCCCCTTGGTTTTTCTTTGTGCCGCGGTTCTCCAAGGGTTTTATTTGAACCGGGTGTAGTTAGTTCGTGCTTTGAATTGAAGCAATATCTCTTGACTTGGTTATGCCTTGAGAACAGTGAGTACTTTGGTTGTGACGCTTAGGCTCAATTTTTGACTCTTGTAGAAGTACCTTAAATTGTATGATTTTAACTTTGCTTAACTGCTTTGACTAGAGTGTCTTGATGAAACCAATCCTGAGTGAGTTAT
>NW_017698178.1:0-2780 GCF_001879085.1 Nicotiana attenuata | reverse complement strand
GCCACGACATGCAATTAGAAGCACAAAAAGAATTACAGGTGCTCAATGGAGTTAATCCAGGAACTTGGACTTTATTCGCTGATGGTTCATCTAATGTAAAAGGAGCAGGTTTAGGGATTGTTTTGGTACCACCTACGGGCAAAACCATTCGATAGGCTATCAAATGTCATTCAATAACTAACAATGAGGCAGAGTATGAGGCTGAAATTGCAGGTATAGAATTGGCTCGAGAACTTGGCATAAATCAGGTTATAATCAAGAGCGATTCACAACTCGTGGTTAATCAAATGCTGGGGACTTATACAGCCAGGGAAGCAAGGATGCAGCAATATTAGAAAAGGTGCGGGAGTTAATAAAGCAATTTCAAACCTGGAAAGTTACACAAATACCAAGGGATGAAAATCTTGAAGTAGACGCTTTAGCTAATCTCGCATCTGCGGCTGACGTGGCATGCGATGCAAATACCTCAGTTATTCATTTATTTCATTCAGTTCTCGACCCTGACAAGAATGAGGTAAATTTTAATAATTTAACTTGGGATTGGAGGAACGAGATTGTAGCTTTTTTGCAGTATGGAACCGTCCCTGATGACAAGAAAAAAGCCCATGCACTTTGCAAAAAGGCTGCTCGCTACTGTTTAAATCAAGGCAACCTATATTGTAAAATGTTCGGTGGCACCTTAGCTAGATGCCTCGGTCCTTCTCAAACAGAGTACGTAATGAGGGAAATATATGAGGGGCATTGTGGAAATCACGCTGGAGGAAGATCATTGGTAAGAACCTTAATCATGGCAGGTTACTATTGGCCAAAAATGAAAGAAGAAGCGGAATGTTTCGTGGCCAAATGTGATAAATGTCAAAGGTACAGTAACAACATGCATAGACCCGCAGAATTATTACATCCGGTCATTGCACCATGGCCATTCATGAAATGGGGAATGGATATCGTGGGTCCATTACCACAAGCAAAAGGACAGGTAAAATTTGTACTCGTACTTACTGATTATTTTACTAAATGGGTAGAGGCAGGAGCCTTCAAACAGGTACGAGAAAAGGAAGTCAAAGATTTTATTTGGCGAAACATCATATGCCGATTTGGCGTACCAAAGGAGATCGGATGTGACAATGGTCCACAATTTATTGGAGCTCAAATCATAGAATTTTTTCAAAGTTGGCAAATTAAAAGGATTACATCCACACCTTATCATCCCGTAGGTAATGGGCAAGCAGAATCAACAAACAAGGTTATTGTCAATAATTTAAAGAAGCGTTTGGAAGAATCAAAAGGAAATTGGCCAGAGGTGCTACCTGGTGTTTTATGGGCATATCGCACAACAGCAAAAACGAGCACAAGAGAAACACCCTTTTCATTGGTTTATGGAGCTGAAGCTTTGATTCCAGTTGAGATAGGAGAACCAAGCACACGATTCATGCAAGCGACACAAGAATCTAATGACGAAGATATGCGGGTCAATTTGGATCTACTGGAAGGCAGGAGAGAAGCTGCATTAATAAGAATGGCAGCACAAAAACAAGTAATAGAACGATATTACAACAGGAAAGCACGCCTCAGATTCTTCAAAATTGGGGACTTCGTGCTTAAAAAGGTTTTTCAATCCACAAAGGCAGCCAACACGGGTAAGTTGAGTCCAACTTGGGAAGACCCTATAGAGTTCGTGATATTGCAGGCAAGAGAGCATATGAATTGGAGACAATGGATGGCAAAGTATTGCCTTCACATTGGAATGCTGTTCATTTGAAGAGATGTTACTTCTAAGGAATACCCACGGTCAGGTATCACCATTTTACGTTTAATTTTTTGAATTGTTAAAATTTTACTAACGATTTTAGATGATAGGCAAAAAGCTAGCCCGTACTAAATGATGAGTCACGGCCTGTAAGGCACACAGAATAACCTAAAATTCCTGGCCTAGGGTTACAACTATTCTGATAGAAATTTAAACGGGTTAAGCAGTCTTCATCTATAATCGTACCTCCGAGTCCCGTATGTATTTCCTTTTCAGGAAAAGGACCAAATGAGAGAAACTATCAAGTGCTCGAGGCTTCATACTTCAACACTCAAACACTTGGGGGACTACATAATATACACAAGTATATATAAAGAAGGCAGAGAAGATTGAAGAAAAATCAAGCCTGAAAAAGTCAAGTGCAGAGTAATAAAAGTCACATGAACCCATGAGCCAAGGCTAAAGAAAACCTTACTGTAGTTAGGGTAAAAGCTATGTACTGAAGCAGGTTGTAAAGAAAAACCTTGCATTTATTGTTCTAAAACGGGTTATAAAGAAAAACCTCGTGTTTATTACTTTTTCTTAAAAATCTATTACAAGGAAAAACAGTTACAAGAAAGTTATAGATGTAATTCAAATACATGTAAGATGTTATTCAAAACTTGTCAAGGCTCAAAATAAAAACTTGTCAATGTTATTCCAAAGAATCATGTGTGTTCCTATTTCTTTTATCGTATGCTAACACCATTATGAAGTTGAGACGTCTTCTTCATTAAGTGTCGAAATATAAAAGGGCCCTCTTTTATAAAACTCATGTTTAAATCATGAGATTAACAGAAGCATTTTCAAATAATAAAAATGCAAAATTATTCTATAAGTCCTTAAGAATAAAGGCAAGAATAAAAGCAAACAGAAGTTAAAACAATAACATAAAAAACTTCTTGAGTACTTAAGACTAAGTAAGAACTTAGTCACAAACTATGAAATTGTTTATACAATTGCCCATGAAGACTTGCGGACTTTCGTCCTAAAA
>NW_017698177.1:0-2780 GCF_001879085.1 Nicotiana attenuata | reverse complement strand
GAACTGTTAGTGATCTGGGGAGATCTATGAGTTGCTTTTTCAGTGCTGTGAGCGTTATGATTTGTGGTTATGGGCACACGTGGTGCATATCTATTGGGGATTCATAGTGGAAGTCGAGCGGGAAGAGTAATCGGATGTTGCTCGGCAAATGGAGTGTGGGTTATGACCTATCAGGTGGCGTGTCGTATGTTGTTTATTTCACCGTGGGTGCAATGAATTGCCTTGGTTTCAAACATCAAATTGCGTGTGGCTGTCGAATTTTGATCACAGTGTCTTGAGGTGCTCCATGTGTAACAGTGTTTGGATAGGATCGCGCATTGTAGCGAGGCTGCGTTGAGTTATGACCTTTCAGGGTAGATTCAGGTGTTCTATTTCTATGATGTGAGACGGGGTCTCAGCCTTGTGTTGTGATGATACTGATGAGCTTGAAGTACAGCTCTTTTGTTTGAGTTATTTTCATGACTTGAGTATATTCAGGTCGTTTCTTGTTGGTACGCGTATTATGCAAGTTGTGGCTTAGGCCTGTATTGAGGTATCATATCACCAGAGTGGTGTGTTGGATTCGAGGTGATCGTTAGAGTCATTAATGAATACGAACAGAATTGATTGCAGCTTGTTAGAGAGATAATATCAAGGTATGGCCCGGAAATCTGTTGTGATATTAGTCAAAGGGAAGTGGCTTCATGAATGGTTGATCTGAGGAATGGTTACGGTTTACCGCGTGTTTCATTTGTTGTTGGCAGTATATGGAAGTGTTGGAATAAGACTTTAGCTAATAAAAAGGTTTTCTATCGGTATTTGGTTATTATGGGCAACTGCTGTAAATAGAGGCTATCGTTTCGAGTGTTTGGATTATGTGTTATATCATATGATTTCACCTGAGGTTGCAAGTATGGGTTATTACAGCTGGTTCGGGTTTATTCTGGGTATAGATGTAAGGTTATGATATTGTGTATGATTTCGGAAAGTGCAATGTGGTTCTATGGTTTATGGTTTAAATGGACTCTGAGATTTCGGTTATATTGTGTTGTCGGACCTATATGAGATAGGGTGACGTGAGATCACCCCGGGTATATGCTTGGTAAAGTTATTCAGCTGTTGGTTAGCTTCTAGGACAACTCTGGGTACGCTCGAGGATGAGCATTTGGTTAAGTTGGGGAGGATGTGACGACCCGACCCGTCGTCTCATGTATCGTTGCTTCGTTTCCATCATTTTATGCTTCTTCATGTTTCGTTATCGGTATGTGGTGTGTTGGAGTTGATTTGGACTGGTTTTGATAAGAAATGAGACACTTAGTCTCTTTAAGGAAGACTTAAGTTGGAAAAGTCAACCGGACGTTGACTTATGAGTGAGAAGGTTTGGATGTGATTTCCGGTGATTCGGTTAGCTTCGGGGGATGATTTGTGACTTAGGAGCGTGGTCGGAAGCGATTTTGGAGGTCCGGTGTAGAATTAGGCTTGAATTGGCGAAGTTAGTACTTTGGCGAAATCCGGTTGATAGGTGAGATTTTGATCCGAGGGTCGGAATGGAATTCTGAGAGTTGCAGTAGCTTCGTTAGGTGATTTTTGATATGTGTGCAAAATTTCAGATGATTCGGAGGTGATTTGGTTGGGTTTTTTATCGAAAGTGCATTTCGAAAGTTTTTGAAGAACTTAGGCTTGAATCCGATGTGATTTGATGGTTTTAGCGTTGTTTGATGTGTTTTGATGATTGGAACAAGTTTGAATGATGTTATGGGATATGTCCATGCTTTTGGTTGAGGTCCCGGGGGCCTCGGGTGAGTTTCGGGGTGGTTTCGGATCATTTTGGAGAAATTTGATATTGCTGGTTCTGGTGTAACACTGTAGCATCGCAAATGCGAAGGTTATTCTAGGAATTGCGAAAACACTGTAGCTTGGCAAATGCGAAGGTTATTCTGGGAATTGCGAAAACACTGTAGCTTCGCAAATGCGAAGGTTTTGCTGGGAATTGCGGAAACACTGTAGCTGGGTAGAAGGGTTTTATATTATTTCATCCGCGAAGCTTGGTCCATTTTCCTCCATTGTTGAACATCTTGGGAGCTTTTTGGGAGCAATTGAAGATGGTTTCGACTGGAGTTTGTTGGAGGTAAGATTTTTGAGTTAAAAACATGATTATTATGTGAAATTTACCTAGAAATTCATGGAATTAAGCCTAAAAATTGATGAACTAGGGCTTGAGTTTTTGATATTTTAAATTGGGATTTGATAGGTCATTTGAGCTCGGATTTGGGAGTTCTTGGTATGTATGGACTCGTGGCGAGACGAGGAATCCGGTAATGTGAATTTTGTAATTTTTCGAGAAGCGGGCCCGGGGCTCGGGTTTTGCTAGTTTCGAGATTCTTGATAATTTTCGAGTCTTTTCGATTGGGTATGATCCATTAGCATATTGTGACGTATTCCCTCTGATTTTGGTTAGATTCGACGCGCATGGAGGCCGATTCGAGGGGAAAAGGCGTCGCGAGCTAGAGATTTCACCGGTTCGAGGTGAGTAATACTTGTTAATGATATCCTGAGGGTTTGAAACCCCGGATTCGCATATCATAGTGCTGTATTGTGGCGACTTGCACGCCAGGTATGAGCGTGGGGTAGAGCACCGTTGGGGATGGTGACTTGGTCCGTCCCGGTTGTTTATTTTACTGCGTAATTGACTAAAACCTGCTTGATGCTATCGTGATTTGGGCTGATTGCCATGTTTTGGGCTTCGTGCCGATTATTTGAATCCTTTAGGGATTATATCACTGTTTTCATGACACTTAGCA
>NW_017698176.1:0-2780 GCF_001879085.1 Nicotiana attenuata | reverse complement strand
TTTTATTAAACACTTTGTATGCTTTGCTATGTGAAGAATATCCCAAGAATACTCCCTCATCACTTCTGGGATCAAACTTACCTAGGGAGTCTTTGCCATTATTGTGCACATAGCACTTACAACCAAAAGCCCTAAGATGGGATATGTTTGGTTTTCTCCCTTTAAGTAACTCATAGGGAGTTTTCTCTACAAGAGGTCTAGTCATGCATCTATTTATTATATAACAAGCAGTGTTTATAGCCTCTGCCCAGAAGCTATGAGGTAGTTTACTGGAAAGTAGCATGGTCCTTGCCATATCCTCAAGGGTTCTGTTCTTCCTTTCAACTACCCCATTTTGCTGAGGAGTCCTAGGGGCACAAATATTATGATCTATTCCATTTTCATCACAAAGTTTAGCAAACTGTGCATTTTAGAATTCAGTTCCATGATCAGACCTAATGGATGCAAGTTGATTTCCTAATTGTTTCTGGGTTTTTCTAATAAAAGCAGTGAACATTTCAAATGCTTCATCTTTAGAAGTTAGAAACAATACCCAGGTAAATCTAGAATAATCATCAACAAGCACCATTACATATCTTTTACCACCTCTGCTCATGGTTCTCATTGGACCACAAAGATCCATATGAACCAGTTCCAACGTCTTGGACGTACTTACCATTTTCTTAGTTTTGAAGGATGACCTTACCTGCTTCCCCCTTGCACATGCCTCACAAACTTGTCTTCCTTGAACTTGATATTAGGTAACCCTATCACCAAGTCCTTGGAGACTAATTTGTTCAATTGATTTAGACTGGCATGGCCAAGTCTTTTGTGCCAAAGGAGGGGATCATTAATTAACACACTCAAGCAAGTTAGTTCATTTTCAGAGAGAGTTGACAGATCTACAATGTAAATATTGTTAACTCTCCTTCCCTGCATAACAATCTTGTCAGTAGTAAGGCTAATCACAAAACATTTTGTGGAAGTGAAAGCCACAAGGTTACCTCTGTCACACAGTTGTGACACACTTATCAGGCTATATTTTAAGCCATCTATCAAATAGACATTCTCAATGGAATGAGAGTCTGTCTTTCCTACTTTTCCAACACCAATGATCTCACCTTTCTTTCCATTTCCAAAGGAGACATTACCTCCTTTTAGGTTCTCAAGTGAAAGGAACTGGTTCTTGTTACCAGTCATATGTTTTGAGCAGCCACTATCCATGTACCATATTTGGCTACTTCCCTTCACTTGGTCCTGCAAAAAGAAATCATGGGTTAGTCTTAGGATCCCAAACTAGTTTGGGTCCCTTTCTATGGGCAAAAGGATGAATTAAATTTTTCTTTGCCCAACCAGGCAGTTTGTGCTTTTCTTGAACAAAGGCTTTGTTCTTTTGACTGGCCTTTTCTCTTGCATTACATTCATTTTTGTAATGGACAGTATTACCACAGTGTGTGCAGATCTTATTTTCAGGAAGTGTGAGATACTTGTTTTTGGGATCCCATTTTGGAGCTTGTGTCCCAAATCCAAGTCCTCTCTTGTTGCTACTATGATGTTCTTGCAGCCAGGAGAGTGCATCGGAAGCCTTGTTCCATTTGCATGTTCTGTCTAGTTCATGCTTTACCTTTCCTAAATCTTCTTTTAGGGCTTTAATCAATTCATCTTTCTTGTACAGTTCATCTTTCATTTTTCCTAGATTTTCCTCTAGGGTGAGAAATGATTGATCAGCCCTTTTCTTTCCTGTCCCTAATTTCAGTTTAATATTTTCAGATCTAAGTTCTAGAATCTTATTTTCAAGTTGATGAACCTGGTTCTTCAACTCAGTATTTGTGTTGTCGCTCTCATCAGCCCTAGACTCTAACCTTTTACATTTTTCTTCTAGGATAACACATTCCTTAGACAGAACATCCTTCTCACTGTTTATTATTTCAGACTCATCTATGAAGTCCATCAGCAGATCAGCCAGTTTTTCTTTAGACAAGAACTTAATCATTTCTTTAAGGTGTAGAATACTTACCTCCTGTTCATCTTCTGATTCTCCGATGGCCATTAGAGCATGATCCTCCTCAGCTTCATCTTCAGAGTCCTCATCTGATGTTTCTCCCCAAGCAGCAACCATAGCTTTAGTTGAACCTTTGTTTCTTTTTGGTTGAACCTGTTCCTTCTTCCTGTTTCTTCTTTCAGCTCTTTCTTTCTTCCATTCAATCTCCCATTGAGGGCAGTTTCTGATGTGGTGATCAGTCTTCCCACACTTGTAACACCCCTCATTGGTTTGTTTCTCAGGAGCCCTCGGTTTGCTGAATGTTGTTCCTTTTGAAGCACCCTTTCCTCTCATAAGATATTTCTTGAAATCTCTGGTTATCATAGCCATTTCATCATCTTCAAGATCTGATCCTTCTGAAATTCTGAGAGCCAGACTTCTCTCTTTCTTTGGAGCATCCATCTTCATTGTTTGCCTTCTCAATTCATAGGCAGTGAGATTTCCAATCAGTTCATCCAACTTCAAAGTAGCAATGTTCTTGGATTCCTGAATGGCAGTGATTTTGCTTTCCCAGGAGATTGGCAAAACTCTAGTTAGAATCTTCCCCACCTTGTCTTCTTCCAGGATAATCCTTCCAAGAGACTCAAGTTCATTTGTCAGTGTAGTGAACCTTGTATACATTTCCTGGATAGTTTCTCCATCCTTCATGTAAAATTCTCATATTGAGAATACAACAGTGTTCTTCTTGACCTCTTCACCTGAGTGTCCTTCATGAGTCCACTTGTAAAGTGTCCCAAAATCTCCTTGGCAGTAGTACAGC
>NW_017698175.1:0-2781 GCF_001879085.1 Nicotiana attenuata | reverse complement strand
ATAAGCATATATATATATATATATATATATATATATATATATATATATATATATACACACACACATACATACATATCCCACCTTGTCACGCCGCATGTGCAATATGTCAATAGTAGCATAGCACGGCAAAAACCTCGTGCAACCCCATAACTATAACCGCACAGCAGAAACCTCGTGCATCACAATATCAACAACCGCACGGCAGAAACCTCGTGCACCACCACAACAAGTACCGCATCAACAATGACAATATATACAAGAACAAGACAAGTAAATAAACTCGAGAACTTTCGATCACAAGGAGACAGTAAAACTAGCTCACAAGGAATAACCACAATAGAGAATACTAAGCGTAATAAGAATAGCTCAACAAGGGAGAAAATAATGTGAAGCAACGATCCCACAATGTGCAGTTCAACAACAAGGAAGCTAACACGAATCAGATAATTCCAAATAAGGAAATGTCAACTAAATATAGGATACCTAAACTTCTATTAAGGTTGGGCAAATTACGAAGAATATAAAATAATTTCAATTAAGGATGAGCAGCGAAAAGATAATCATAACCTCAATTAAGACTAAACAATTACAGGAGAGATAATAATGGTTTCCAATAAAGACAAGCAGTTATGAAAGATAGCATGACAATACAAGAGGTAAAAATCTTCAATTAAGCAAATAAGTGTCAAATAGGTAATAAGAATGAATCATAAAGCAATTAATTCCAATTAAAACATGTAGAGGTGAAACTAGTAAATGGAAACTCAATCATATGAAGAACAACTTCATACTCAGTGAATACAAGGACCTAAGAACTCTAAAAGGCCAACTTTCTACAAATAAGTCCGAACACGCACTCGTCACCTCACGTACACGGACTACAATCAACATAGAAGACTCAAATCCTAAGGGGAAGGCCCCCACACGAGGTTAGGCAAGATACTTACCTCAATCCGGCCAATTCAATACTCAATTTAGCTTTTTCTTTACCAATTGTATACGATAAAATCGAAGGGTCCAAATTCCGTCATCATGGTATCTCATGGACATGTTTCATAAGGTTCAAGATCAGGGTCGAGGTTCACCCTCAAAGGCTGTCGATGCTCGACCTCGGGGTGGTGCAGACCAACGGTTATGATGGGAAAGTAGGTGTCACACCTCCTTTTTTCACCTACACCCCCGGAAGGGTGTATAATAAAGGGAGTTTTTCCAATTAAAGGACAATTGAAATGAGATTATTTTATTAAGATATTCAGAGTCGCCACTTGGAAGATTTATGGTGTCCCAAGTCACCAGTTTCAAATCCCGAATCGAGGAAAAGATTGACTCTGTATTACAGTCCGTGAGCCAGAAATCCGGGTAAGGAATTCTGTTAACCCGGGAGAAGGTGTTAGGCACTCTCGAGTTCTGTGGTTCTAGCACGGTCGCTCAACTGCTATAATTGGCATAATTATCTGATTTTAAGAACATTTTGAACCTATGTGCATTTTAACTTTAAACCACTTTTATTCATTTTTAAAGAAGATTTTAACATCGTCTAAAATATGTCTTTGGATCGCGTCACATGAAATGCACCCACAATGCGAAACACATTTTATTCAACGTTATAAGGATTTGGATTTTGGTCACATGAAATGCACACCCGAGTTTAGGAAGGTAATATTATTAAAGTGCGCGCCTAAAGCAACTATGCGTTTTAGCTTCGCGAGGGACATGGAATTTTGCTAAATGGCACGCCTCGAATTCTAAGGATAAACAAGATTAATTAAAGCGAGGGCCATGCGATTGTGATTTTTGTTCGGCACGGCACACCTCGATTATTTAAAGAAGCTTAATCGAAGGAAGGAAATTCTAAGAATTCACAAGACATTTTATCAAAGTTCGAACTAAGAAGACGCAATAATTAAACAAACGCCCTTGTTTTTTTTAAAAATCTTGAACCCCACAGTCTGCTACATTTTCCAATTGTCGGAAGACTACTAGTTTTATCCAAAGGTCTATACCAAATCTTAAAAGAAAGCCCAATTCGAAATGGACTGCAAATATCAGGACTAATTTTAGTATGGTGTGAATCCAATTTCTATCCCAAACTTGGGCTCAATAGGAGCCCAAATTCACAGTGATCACAATAACCTACTGCGGCTAAGTAACCCAAAAGATTTGGGCCAAACTTCAATAGCAGGCCCAATTTGAAAAATGTTGAAGCTGAAAAGTGGGGACTCGATCTCGAGTCCCTGAAGGAAATAACCTTTCACAAAAAAACTCATCACTGATTTAAACACAAAACAAGGCTTCATTTTGACAATTAAACCATATGCATCCTCAAATCTTTAAACCTCAAATTAATTTAAGCACTGCGATGGAATAGAACTCAATGAATCTGGAAAAAATTATATTCAAACTGCCCTGGAATCCAACTGAATGATGAATAATTGCTGAAATACCAATTAACAGTAGAATAATAATAAATTCAAATCGCCTGTCAGTCTTGAACACACTCACATGATACTCAAAACTAAAAGCTTAAACTAACATTTCAAACATAATAACAAGCCTTTTAAACACTGAAAATTCCATACTATCCTACAATTAATTTTTCATAGTTTCCATGCTTCAAGAGTGACAATAGTTCAATTATTACATCATATCCCTAACAAACTACTAAAGGGTAATTACCAAACCTATATCTACAAAAACAGTGGAATCCATATAACTCAATGATTGAAAGGACATTCTAACTAAGTAAGCTGCTACTAACTCTACTCAGCAGGATTCACATAT
>NW_017698174.1:0-2781 GCF_001879085.1 Nicotiana attenuata | reverse complement strand
ATCTATGTGTGGTAGTGGAAAAGAATCTTTAGGGCAGGCTTTATTAAGATCTGTGTAATCTACGCAAACCCGCCACTTACCGTTCTTCTTTGGAACTACAACAGTGTTGGCTAACCAGTTAGGATACTTTACCTCACGAATAGAGCAAATTTTTAGCAATTTTTGGACTTCTTCTTGAATCACCTGATTCTTGAAAGTTCCTTGCTTTCTTTTCTTTTTCTTGACTGGAGGATATGAGGGATCTTCATTTAGTTTATGAGTCATCACCTCCAGTGGTATCCCTGTCATGTCAGTATGGGACCAAGCAAAACAGTCTGCGTTAGCTTTTAAAAATTCAATGAACTTACGCTTCACCTCCGGGCTAAGATTGGCTCCTATATACACTTTTCTCTCTGGCCAGTGTATAAACAAAACCACAACCTCCAGCTCTTCTATCGTCGTTTTTATGTTTTCATTTTCCTCTGGTTCTTGAATGGAGTCGGGCCTTGAATCTACATCTGTTTGTCCTTGTTAGTTGAGATTGACGCTATGTTATCCTCAACTGAATTCTATAATTGCTATTTTTCTTCACCCTTCGTACTTGAATCTGCCACGGAGTTGATGTTCCTAGATGTCTGTTGATCTCCCCTGATTTGACATGTTCCCCATGGCGCTGGAAATTTAATGACCTGATGCAAGGTTGAAGGAACAGCGTCCAATTCGTGGATCCATGGTCTCCCAAGAATCATATTTTATGCCATCTCCATGTCTACTACCTGGAACTTTGTATCTTTGACGACTCCTTCAGCAAATGTGGTGAGCGTTACCTCTCCTTTCGTAACGACGCTGGAATTATCAAACCCAGATAGAGTATGTGCCTTTGGTAGTACTTTTTCTTCAGCTTGCATCTCACGTAATACTCTTGATAGAATAATGTTTACGGAACTACCTGGATCAATCAAAACTCGTTTTACATTAGTATCGTATACAATTAAAGATATTACTAGTGCATCGTTATGAGGAGTTAACACGCCATCTGCATCTGCATCACTGAATGTAATGTTGTCTTCTTCTAAAACTTGCCGCACCCGTTTTCCTTGGGTAATTGTTACTTTGGAAATTTTGTTAGCGGCAGTATATGATATACCATTGATGTCTTCACCCCCACTTATAACGTTGACAGTTCTTTTGGGAGAGGGTGGTTTTGGAGGCTCATGCATGTTCTTCATGTATGCCTGTTTACCTTTCTCACTGAATAACTCAGTGAGATATCCTTGTTTTAATAAATGATCAACTTCACCCTGTAAAAACCTGCAATCTGTTGTTTTATGCCCGTGATCGTTATGAAATTCGCATCAATGATTAGGGTTTCGTCTGTTTGGATTTGATCTCATTTCCTTGGGCCACCGTACCTTATCTCCCATGCCTCTTAAAATAGCCACGAGTTCAGAAGTGCTAGCGTTGAAATTATAACCGCCAAACCTTGCCTTTAGACCTCCATCATTGTCTCGTGACTCACGTGCGCTTTGGTCAATCCCAAATCTTGATGATGAGCCTGACTCTCTATTCCTTGATCTGTGATCGTACCTCTGATTATCCTGTTTTGACCGTGAGTCTCTTCCTGCAGGTCCTATGTATGGCTCGTACCTGTTTTTACCGGATCTTTTTTCGGACTCTGAACGTCTCGAACTTACCTTTTCTTCTTTTTGAAATCGTGGAACAGTATCTTCCTCAATCCTCAATTTCGTATTATACCTGTTATAAACATCATTCCACGTTATAACGGGGAAATCTCGAAGTCTTTCCTTGAGTTTCCTCGTAGCTTCCGAGCTTTTTTCATTCAAATTACTTGTGAAAGCTATAGCCGCCCAGTTGTTAGGTACACGTGGCAATGTCATTCTTGCACGTTGAAATCTGTCCACGAATTCCCTAAGTAGTTCTAAGTCCCCTTGCTTGATTTTGAAAATATCCTCCATACTTTTCTCTACTTTTTGAGCTCCCAAGTGTGCTTTGATGAAAGAATCTGCAAGCTCAGCAAAAGAATTTATAGAATTTTGGGTAAAGAGATACCGTGTTAGTGCGTCCTTTGGTGTAGTCGTTTCACCAAAGTTTTTTGACTAATACTGATTCAATCTCCTGCTTAGTCAAATCATTGCCGTTTTACGCCCGTTGTGAATGCATTCACGTGGTCTCGTGGGTCTGTCGTTCCATCATATTTTGGAATATCAGGCATTTTGAACTTTTTTGGAATTGGAAGTGGAGCAGCACTTGGCTTCCATGGTTGTTGCGAATATCTATCCATATCTACCCCTTTGATTATGGGTGGCACCCCGGTATCTGCTCTATGCGCTCACTTTGCTCCTTGAGCTGTTTCTGCAAGGTTAGTACTAAATTTTGTAAATCGGAATTAAATACATTACCTGGTTCTCTGTCCTGAGATTCGCTGGGAGTTCGTCCACCGCCTGAGTTAACAAGCCCAGAACGAAGGTTTTCCAAAGTGTTGTTATTTGGAGTAGGTGTGGGTGTTGCAACAGGTAACTGATTAACAAGTGCCTCAACAGCTTTATTGACCTGAGCAGCAATTAATTTCTGCAAAGCCTCATCAACAGCTTCAGCATTTTCAAATTGACCATGCTCGTTTATTTGAGACCCATCAGGAGTACCCTCACGAGATTGTCGTGGTGAGCCGTGTGGAGTAGAAACTCGAGCGTTAATATGCTGTGGATCTTCCTAATTTTGTTGATTCATTTGGTTTCCTTGAGTGTTATCATTGTTGTTCGACATAGTTGATGCAACAAGGAA